>NC_143576.1:17708288-17861594 GCF_048544385.1 Mastigoproctus giganteus
TGCAGTAGCACACTGCCATTACTGTCATTAACAACCCTGCCAATCTTCGTATCATCTGCAAACTTCGACACTAAGCCTGATATACCTTCATCAATATCATTGATAAATATACAAAACAACAGTTTTGTCAATGATATATAAGAATTTTGCTAGTAGAGAAAAGGAGGTGATTGTCCCTCTGTATAAGACAATGGTCAGGCCATGCCTTGAGTATTGCATTTGGTATCTTTGCAGGCATGGAGGCCTCACTTTAGGAAGGATGTAAGTTTGCTTGAATGTGTACAGAGAAGGGCAACAAGATTGGTGAGGGGAATGAAGGGATCCTCTTACCAAGAGAGGCTTAAGTTCTGCAAATTGCAATGGCTGGAGACTAGGCACCTGCACGGTGATCTGATTGAGGTGTATAAGGCCTTGAATGGGTTGAGCAAGCTGAATTCTGATGGGATTCTTCCACTTATTCAGATTACGAACCTAAGGGGGCATAAATTCAAATTAAGGAAAAACGGATGTAGAATAGATGTGTGGAAATTTGCCTTTAGCCAGCGGGTGGTTAATTGCTATAACAAACTTCCATCTGTCGTTGTGGAAGTTGATAGGTTAAATAAATTTAAGGAGGAACTGGACAAACATTTAGAGGGAATGGTTGTGTGAATTTTTTTTTTTTTTTTTTGGCTGATGCTGCATAAGCTCATACGCTGCTTTCTTGCATCACATGCCACTACTACTAAATCTAGTGTTGTCATGTTATTTTATTTTCTTCGGTGTATTCTAGGTGTTTTGTTGTGATATTATTGTGGTTCTCTTAAATGCTTGAGCTGCAAAGTTGCAGGAAGGCCTTGTAGTTTTCCCTATTCTGTACTAGTTCTTGTTCCATTCCTTGCTGTAGGGATCATGCTTATAGGTCCAGTTAGTATCTGTAATCTATATATGCCGGGCAGTGAAATAGCACGTTTCCATGACTCTCGCTGTTGGCCGTAGTGGCAGTTTGTGGCTCTGCTATTCCCAATTTATGTAGCTTCTCATTTAGGCTTCCTTGCCCAGTCACCAGAAAGGTGGCCTGGAGACTGGACAAAAACCATGCAGAATATGATCTGGGATATTCTTGTACTGTGGGGAAAAAGACTCATAGTCTCGTCAAATAGTGCAGCAGGACTAGACGGTATTCACTACAGTATGCTGCAGCATCTATGTGAAGCTGACCTTGGCATATTATTACTATTCTATAACCGTATCTTTTCAGAAAATACTTATCCTCTGTCCTAGCAGCATTCCTATATCTGTGCTGTTCCAAAACCAGGCAAAGATCCCACTCTGGTCCAGAACTACAGACCGATATCATTAAGAAGCTGTTTAGGCAAAATATTTGAAAGGATGGTGCATAAGAGGCTCACCTGGTTTCTAGATTCTCAGAATCTTCTTTCTGATCACCAATATGGCTTCTGTAAAAACAGATCTACTCTAGATTTACTTGTAAAACTTGAATGCAACATATGAAATGCCTTCGTCATGAAACAGCACCTAGTGATGGTCAACCTAGATATTCACAAAGCATTCAATACCACCTGGCGTCATGGCATTATTAAAGATATGCATCAGTTGGGGCTGAGAGGCTATCTTCCTCAAATCATCCAGAACTTTTTAAAATTACGCACTTTTCAAGTCTGATATCAAAACGTGCTCTCAGCATCTTACATTCAAGAAGGTGTCCCGCAGGATTCAATACTGAGTGCTACCCTATTTGCGATTCGGGTCAACAAAATATTGGAAGATCTTCCAAAAACCATTCAAATTTATATGTATGCAGATGACTTCACTATATCCTGCCAATCACAAAGTATGAATACTATTGAAAGACAGTTGCAACTTTCTGTATTCCAAATAGAAGCCTGGACCTTATGCAATGGGTATCATCTTGCTGAACAGAAATCCACCACTACTCACTTCTGCAAACTACGATCACTTCATCCTGATCCTGAGCTAAAGATCAATAACATTCCAATACCTCTTACTCACACTGTCCGTTTTCTTGGCCTGGTGATAGATAAGAAACTAAACTTTCAAGCACATGTGACCTACCTTCGGACCATCTGCTTGAAGAAATTGAATATCCTCCAGTGGGTGTCATCTATGTCATGGGGCACTGATCGACATACCCTGATCCATCTTTATCGAGCTCTCATCAGGTCCCGTTTAGACTATGGCTCCCCCAGTTTATGACTCTGCTAGGAAAACTGTGTTACAGCGATTGAACATGATCCAGCACAGTGCTCTGAGAGTTTCTCTAGGCTTTCAGAACCTCTCCAGTTCAGAGCGTTTACATTGAACGAACCTCCCTTACATCTTCAGAGGAAAACATTGCTTTTGATGTATGCCGCAAAAAGTCCGCAGTCTTCCCTCTCACCTGAATTGGAGATGTCTGTACAATACCGAATGGGAGTCATTTTTCAACAGTAAACCAAATGAAAACAAACCTGCTGCACTTAGACTTAAAGAACTAACTCAATCGTGGAATATAGAAATCGGCAATATATATCAGGACATAACACCGCCTGATCCACCGTGGACAAATATCCCTGCAATTTACGATGACTATTTCCAATAGTGGGGAAAGAACACCTTGTGTCCCTTCAATATCGCACAGTTACATGAAACTCACTCTGCTTCTAATTCACAGGCCTGTAAGATCTATACAGATGGATCAAAAACTGAGACCCAAGTAGGTGCTGCAGCAATCTTCCTGTCATTCACTTACTTCTGTCTCATTACCTGTAGAATGCAGTATCTTCACTGCTGAGCTTTATGCTATTAACTTGGCTCTAGATCACATTACTCAGTGCTGTCTCTGCCATAAATAGTAATACTACCTCCTCTCACCCTATTATCAAACAAATCTATTCTAAATTACTTGTGTGTAATGAGTCAAACCAAACTGTGACATTCTGCTGGATACCAGGGCATTCTGGTATAGCAGGAAATAAAAGAGCAGATCTTGCAGCCAAACAACCAGATACTTCTATTTTACAGAATTGTCAAGTTCTGTATTCCGATTTCAAACATATCATCCGTAAAGCATGTTACAATAGCTGGTCACTGATCTGGAGAGGTTATCCAGGAAACAAACTATACCAAATAAAACCAGAACCAAAGCTATGGCTCTCTAGTTTCCGGAAAAATAGACGAGAAGAAACAATTTTAGGAAGGCTTAGGATTGGGCATACTCGCCTCACTCACCTGTATCTATTAACTAATGACAGCACTCCCCAATGCACATCATGCCAAATTCAACTGACCATTTGCTAGTGGACTGTCCCCACTTTCAAACCATCCGCTTAGACACCTTTAAGTCAATTTCTAATACGCAGTCATCAATAAATTTAATGCAGATTCTGGGAGACGAGGAACTGTTTACTTTCCTAAATCGGATAGGAATATATCATAAAATATAGTTATTGTTTCATATTCACCATTAGAAAGACACAATATGGCCCCAGCAGCCTATGTGTCAAACTCAACAACAATATATGTCCTAATGGGGTCTCCCAGCTGGTCTGGCATTGTTCTGTAAGTCTGTACCTAATTTTCTGAAGTTCCCGTTATAAAGGTGCTGTGGTGTCTAAATTAATGCCACATATCACAGTTGGAAGGGCTGTCTTGTATCTGTATTTTAGATAGTGATGTATGATCTGCAAGTGAATAGGAAGTTTTCCTTTTAGGACCTGCAGGGCTTGGGTATATACTGTCCTGCAGGCTTTTGATATTACTAGCCGCATGGCCCTTTATGCCTGGTTAAACTGTTTGATGACAGTATACTTGTCAGCCCTCCATCCCCATGCCTCAGAAGCATAGGTCGTTATGGGTAGAAAGACTGCAATTCAGGGTTTTTAGGTTTTATACCCTATTCCTTCTTTGCTATTGTGACAATTAGTGCTGAGTACTCTTTAATTTTTTCTTTGAGATGTCTGGCGAATGAGCAAAGGAAAGTTTGTTGTTTATAATGAAACCGGGATAACTGCAGTTGGTTGCTGGTTTTATTTATTTTTTGTTATATATTTTATGAGGGGAGGTCTATTTCTGTCTAGTGAGTAGTACTATTTGAATTGTTTTCTTGGTTGACACTGTTAGTTTATGGTTTTGCATCCAGATAGCAAGATCTTGTAGTACCTGATTTTTCTTCATTTCCAAGTTGCATCTAGAGTTTCCTTTAATTAATATTGCCAAATCATCAGCATATGCGATGAATTTAATATCAGAAGAGCCGTCAATAGCTATATTCCAAAACGGGATAGGAAGGATGGTGTTGTAATGCGTTAGTTAGGAAACACACAAAATCTGAAGCAGTGCATCCAGTTGACGTGGGTGGCCAGCAGAATGTTGATCAGTTTAGTGCGACATAAGCACTGGGAAAGAAAAAAATGAGAGTAGCAGTGTGTTACAGGTCTGATGAATGCAACAAACAACTGTACAGAGAAGTAGGGTGGGCAAGGAAATGAGAATGTTTTATAGTGGGTATTTTAACTTCCCAGATATTGATTGGAACTTGTGAGTTGGTCACACACACACACTAGCAAGACTTTGTGGATTTACTGTATGACTGTTTTCTACACCATGTGCGAGAGGCAACCAGGGGGAGTAATACTCTTGATCTGATTATCACCAGTGATTATTCATTCATTAAGAATCTGCAGATAAAAGGAATAACTAGGTGGTAGTGATCAAAGTGTACTGATGTGCGATTTACTTAAAAATGTAACTACCATCGGGGTAAAGGGAAGGGTTTTTGCTTTCGTAGAGTGACTACAGTAGTCTCAGACAGTTTTTAAATTCTAAATGGGTAGCATTCAAGGAATTGATCTTGGAAGCTACTAGTCTTTTCATACCAACTAAGGAATACTGTTCAATGTTTCGGCCTAAATGGATTTCAGATGAACTAATGAAACACGTGGCAGAGAAGAAAAATGCATGGGATGTATTTAAATTATCAGCCGACACACAGAAGCCTCTGGTATATGTAAGCTAGTGTGTGATCAAGTCATAAAGGAGGTTAGGCAAGCAAAGATATATGCTTTCCATACTAATTTTTTATTATTTTTATTATTTTTTTTTATTTTATTTTTTATTTTTTTGATTCTCAAGGACCATTGTTATGTACAGGTACTTTTTTTTTTTTTTTTTTTTTTGGAACCTATAGTACTTAGTATCGTGCATAGGTTGAAAAGATGAAAGAAGATACTTGTTGACATTAGACTTGAACTTCTGTTGATTGTAATTTTCAGGAAATACATAAGAGGAGTTGTTCCAGAAAATGGAAATTGAATGAATAAATGAGGAAGAAGAAAAGTTAGTTCTGCGAGTTTGAACTTGGACAGTAAAAGGATGTTGACTGGTTGCAGCACATGTTTGGATTGCTTTGAATGAGAGAGCTGGAATTATAGAAGCCAATTCAGAAGAACAGTGCCCGTGGAAGTATCAATAGAAAGGTCTATGAGACAGAGAGTGGGGAGACTCTGTTAGAGATGAGACTGTTGCACAGTAGCACAGTATTTCGTCACCATCCTTCCCACACCAGGTTCGAATCCCGTCGATGACACGAGGAATTTTAATGGGCTTTTTTCACTCTGTGGCTGCGTTGGTCAGTCTCAGACAAAATAAATATATGGGTAGATGTAATCATTTACGGATGACCCTAATATCATAATTTGGTTTTTTTTTTTTTTTTTTTTTTGTTAGTGATGAGACATTAATTAACCTAACTGCCCTCTTTTGAATGGAATCTAGAAGCCTGAGAGAGGAGGTTTTGGGGGCAATGCCCCAGATGTGGGAACAATATTCCATGATAGGCTGGATTTGCGATTTCTACTGAGTCAACATTTTGGAAGAAAAGTAACACCAAGAGAAAAAGAGAAAACCAAGTTTTTTAGATGTAGAGGAAGCAATATTTGACATTTGCTAAGTCAGGGTAATCTCCAAGATCTTTCCTAGAATTCAGAGCATCATTGAAGATAAACATAAGAGCAGAAGAATCTTTTTTTGCTAGATATAAGACAGGACAAGTTTTAGAAAAATTTAAATTAAGTTATCTTCACCCCAATGGAGAATTACCTGGAGATAACCATTTAAGGGAATGGTAGTGGATATTCGAGAAGTTGAAACTGTTTAGGCAGGGAAAGGTTTCCCAAAGTGGAAGGTGGAATGAAATGTGCTATCATGAGCAAAAACGATGGATACGATTTCCATTCAAAGGAAAAGAGTAGAAGAAAACTGAATCTTGGAAAACACCAGCATTAGTGGAGAAGTTAGAAAACAGAGAGCCATCTACATTAACCAGTGAGCGGTCAGAGATAAAATTGGATACCCGATTACAAAAAAAAATTGGCAAACCATAAGTTGGAAGCTTTTCCATTGAATTTGTCCCTAGATGGGTAACATATGCCAGAATATCATCAGTGGATCGACACTGATGGAACCCATACTGGCGATCATTGATCAGACGGAATGTTCTAGATAGTTTAAGAGTTGGTGGTTAATTGATTTCTCCATTACTTTAGAAAAAGTAGAAGTAATTGTAATGAGATGGTAATTGGATGAGAGGGATTTGTCACCCTATTTGGGAACTGTCTGGATATGAGCAAATTTCCAAGCAGAAGGAAAAACACCTTTGGAATAAGGAAGGAAAAAAGCGGCAAAAAACAGAACTAAGTTCAGGAGCTCAGGTTTTGAGAACAAGTGGAGAAATACCATCAGGACGTGGAGCTTTCTTAACATCAAGATTCGTCAAAATCCTTCTGACATCCTTTTGACAGAAGACCACAAGAGAAATTGAATGGAGTGTACTGGGAATGGTTTGAGGTGATTTACCAAGATCATCAATACATGAGTTGGAAGGAAAATAGGAAGCTAGCAGGTCAGCTTTATTTTTGGCTGATGTGGCAAGAAACAGAGATGGGCAAAAATTGCAGCCAATAGTTTTGGCAAGAGACCAAAATGGTCAGCTACCATTGGACAAGAAGCAAGTTTTCTGCTCTTAGCCTGTTCGAAATCAAGTTTGGACTGATTAATAACTGCTTTACAAAGTATAAATGATGCTTAATAATAATTTTTATTATTATGCTATGTTGCTTATAAAAACATACACTGGTGTGCAAAATTTAATGACCAGTCAGGTTTTCACCTATAGCTTCTCATAGGAGTGGCCTGGATATGAGAAAAGCATACCAAAGGTACCTCGTGAGGTACAGAAATTATGAATGAAACAAAAACCGTACAGAGGGACTTTATTCAAAAATGGCAACATAGCACTGGCTGCCATGATACAGATGCATCACTGCGAAAGATGGAACAAAGGGAAGAGGTGGTCCTCAGTAGGAGATATGGCCACCTAATGTTGATTCAGGCTTTGCACTGCCTGTCCATACTTAGAACAATGTTGTTAAGTTCTTGCGCCAACATCGTCCATTTCTCTGTCAGCACCATCTTCACCTGGTGAACATTTTCTGGTGGGTATGGACGTGCCACTAGGCATCTCCCCAAAGCGTCCCATATGTGTTCGATGGGATTTAGATTGGTGGAACGGGCAGGCCAATCCATACGAACAATGTCCTCACTTTCCAAGAGCATATCAAGTGCGATGGGGTGTGTCATTATCATCCATAAACACAAACTTGGGGCCAATGGCACCTTGGAACAGATGCACATGGGGAAGGATTACCTCGGTACAGTAGCATGCACCGGTTACAGTACCGCCTTCCAGTATCGGGAGTTATGTACATCCATCCAAGATAACATCTCCTCAGACGAGAACATCTCAACTGTCATATCAATCCCTTTCAGTGATGTTTGCGGGATGATACTGTGCCAACCTCTCGCCAGATTAGCTGACATCCAGAATCGCTGTTGAGACTGAATCTACTCTCATCAGTAAAGAGTACCTTAAGTAAATATTTTGGGGTTGTAACCTTTAGAAATAGTGTTGGTCCTTAAGTTTTGCACACCAGTGTAGTCCTGGAAATATTTTATAATAAAAATTTAGAAACATTATACAATTTCAGAGAATATAGGCTTAGTGGTTTGCTTTAAAAATATTGTTGAAAGGGGTTCACGAGTCAAAAAAGGTTGGGAACCGCTGCTCTAGAAGGAAGGGGGCTGAATCTGATTGGTCCACTTGATATTGATGGTTCAACTGTTGATGACCCTGCTGAGGTAGCTGATGAACTGAATGAGTATTTTGCATCTATATTCACACACAAAGAATTCTGTAGAGAAGTGGAAGTCAGAAGTTTATCAAACTTTAATAGGAATGTATAAGTATAGTGCGAAAGCATCAATAATACATAGCCAAATCTGAATGAACAGAATACTTGAATATACTTTAATAGGAACTAAATGACTTTGTAATAACCCGGAGCAAAGTGGACAAGAAATTGTTGAAGTTAAACATAAGAATGGCTCCTGGGGTGGATGGGATCTATCCAGTTATATTAAAAGAGGCAGCAAAGGAAGTAAGCAAACCCTCCTCAGCCATAATTATGAGATCATCCTTGAATTAAGGTACCTATGGACTAAAGAAGTGCAAATGTATCCCAAATTCACAAAGGAGGTTCAAAGGGTGATACAAGTAATTATGGACCTGTTAGTTTAACTTCTGTTCTAAGGGAAGTAATTTAGGCACTGGTTAAAGAAGCATTTCAGAATCATTTAGACAAGACTGCAGTTATAGTTCAGATACAGCATGGGTTTGTTAAGAGAAAATCTTGCCTGATCAATTTGACTGGATTCTACAATTTGGTCACAAAGGAACTGGATGCAAAAAATAATTTGATATCATATACTTGGATTTGAGGAAAGCTTTTCATACTTTTGCACATACAATGCTGCAGTACAAATTAAAGCAGTGTGGCATTAAGGGAAAGTTGCCACTATGGACAAAAGGATGGTTGAGCGGGAGAAGCCCAGAGTGGTAATCAGTAGACTCTGCTCGTCGTGGACTAATGTTATTAGTGGAGTCTCACAGGGTTCAGTGTTGAGGCCATTGTTTTCTGTATTTATCAGTGATATTGATGAAGATGTAACAGTCTTAATGTCCAAGTTTGCAGATGGTACAAAGGTTAGAAGGGCTGTTAATGACAGTAACAATGGTTTGCGGCTGCTACAGGATCTAGAAAGGTTGGGCAGATGTGCTGAGGGGTGCAACTGAAGTTTAACATTCGCAGATGCAAAGTACTGAATATGGGTAGCAATAACTCCAGAGTAACTTAACCAACTGTGTGGTACTACACTCAGGGTATTGGAGAAGGAAAAAGACCTGGGGGTATTTGTGCCATCAGATTTGAAGTTTTCAGATCAGCTCATGCAGTCTTGTCAATGCAGAAACTTTACTAGCAAGAATAAGGAGGTGATTATCCCTTTGTATAAAGCAATAGTCATGCTACACCTTGAGTACTGCATACAAATCTGGAGACCTCATTTTAAGTGGCATGTAGAGCTGCTGGAATGAGTACAGAGAAGGGCAACGGGGTTGGTGAGGGGAACAAAGAGTGCTCTTACCAAAAAAAGGCTTAAGTTCTGCAGATTGCAGTGTCTGAGACTAAGCACCTGCAAAGTGATCTGATTGAGGTGTATAAGGCTTTGAATAGTTTGAACAAAATTGAGGAAAGGAAGTTGCTGAATGGGTGTGTGGAAATTTGCCTTTAGCCAGCAGGTGGTCGAATGCTGGAACAAACTTCCATCTGTTGTGGAAGTTGATATCTTAAATAAATTCAAGGAAGAACCTGGACAAACTTTTGGAATGAATAAATAGGTGAATTGGAAGGTGTTTTTTTTTTTTTTTTTTCCATTCTGTATAAGATTGCTTTCTTGCATCAAATGCCACTACTAATGCGAATGCTAAATCATTACCAAACTTTGATAACATTCCCCCATGAATATCATTGAGCAAAATCAAAAACAAGAGGAGGGACCTTGCTCACTACATTAGTCCATAATTACTACTGGTTCCTTTCGCTTGGCTGCCCCAGATCCACCTGAAGATACTCCCATTAATTTCAGCGAACTCCAAAATGTACAGTAGCTTCCCTTTCATGTGAACCAAATCAAAAGTTTTAATAAAATTTAGATATATCAAAATTGTTTCCAGCATCTAAATTCTTTGATTTTGTCAGAGTAATTAACCAGGTTTGTCAGGCAAGACTTTCCCTTCACAAAACTATGCTCTTATATCTGTTCACATAGAAAAGATGTTCCTGTATTGCATCTTTAATCACCAGATACAGTTACTCATTCCAAATTCCCCTTCCCCTCTCTTAGGAATGGGTGAAATATTTGTAATGGGTATGGTATGATGCACTCCCTCACTGCATTCTTTAATATAACTTTGTGTGACCCATCTGTCCCAGGAGCCTTACTGTCATTCAACCTGAGTAGTTTTCTAATAGATGCTTCTCAGAGATCATTATACTAATCTTACAGCAATTTTTTTGCATCTCCTCCCCCATTCAAATGTGCTTTAAGTTCTGAAAATGGGCACAAATACCTGTTTAACTCTTCTGTAATTCTGGCTTGATTGTACAGTAGTACTTCGATTTTCTGTCAGGTTACAGGACTGAGACCATGATGGATAATCGAATAGACAGATAACAGAATATGTACATTAAAAACATTATACATACAATAGACCGGGTCATCTAACTTGTTTATTTTATTACATAATACATAACCTAATAAAATTTAAATAAACTTTAATTATTGTTTATTTTATACCAGGTCACAGTACAGATATCTACATACATATTTTTAATATTTTGTCTAGTAATGTCATAAAAAAAATATTAAAAGAAAACAATATTACATAATTACTTTTCTTTTCTAAAAAAGTCAATTTCTTTTGTTTCGTTACCCCTCGAGCCTTTTTGGAGGCAATGTTACGAATTTACGCAAAAGTAGCACTTGCGTAACATCTGCTTTTTCTTGTACCTCGAACCACTCAATGCACTTTGACAATATAGTTTCAGCTTCAGTGTCTAATTATGTTTGCTGTTCCATCAGCAGCAGCTTTTTTTCTTCTTCAGTTTTAGAATCATCTGAAATTGTCATCACTCTTTGCACATTTTCATCATCGTCGAAAATTTCACATCCGACATCCATTTTGTCCATATCCGGCCAATCATTTACTTCTTCCATCGAAATAGTTTTAAAACCAGGAACATTCGAACATAACTGAAAATTTTAAATTTCTTTTGGAATGGTTTCTGTATCAGTTGAATATATCCACAACTTATTCCAGCTTTGTATTGTTCGAACTGGAACATCATTCCAGGCATCAGCGACATTTAAAATTGCATGTTTTATAGTGTAGCTTTTCCAAAACTGTATCTAATTTTTTCTACTGAAACAAGTTTTCGAATGAGCGTTTTGCGATAACAACATTTCATACTCTCAATCATGGCTTGGTCCATCGGTTGAATGAGAGATGTCGTGTTTGCTGGCAGAAAGTGGCATGATATTTTGCCATCATCGCCTTTTAAATCCCATACATGTATGGGATGAGTAGGTGCATTGTCCATCAGCAGCAGCATAGCTTATTGTGGTAAACCTTTTGATGCCAAATGTGATATTACACATGGTACAAATATTTTATGAAACCAATCTTGAAATATATCTTGGCTCATTCACATATTGTTTTGTGAGAAATATTTAACTGGCAAAGCATTTAAATTAATATTTTTAAATGGTCTAGGCTTTTTTGGTTTTCCTATAACAACCAAAAGCAATTTATGACTACTGCTGGCATTAGCACATACCATTAGAGGGATGCAATCTTTTTGCATCTTATATCCCAGATCCATATGTTCAGTCATTGAGGCCAGTGTTCTTTGAGGTAATGCCTTCCAGTTAATGTCAGTCTCATCGCAGTTGTATATTTGGTCTCTAACCAAACTTCAATCAGCTATTTCCTTCTGTAGTTTTTCACTATAAACAGAAATTGTTGCACTATCTGCAATTAGTTTCTCACCCTGGATTGGCAACTGTCGAATACCATAGCAAAACTTAAATTTGTCCAACCATCCAATGCTAGCCTTGAATGAAGGTTCTCCACCTAATTTTTTTATTGATTTCAATGGCTTTTTTGATTATTATAGGTCCCGACAATGGAATTCCTTCACTACTTTTTTGAACAAACCATTGAAACATTGCAGTATCCAATTGTTAATTTTTAGCAAGCTTCATTCTTTTACAACTTAACATTACCGTCAGTGGTTTCCATTTTCTACACATGGTTTTCAATTTTGTCTGCATCGTGCTTTATATCATTTATTGTTGTTCTTCCTATTCCATAAACCAATGCTATACTTGTAGCATTTTCACCTTTTCTTAGACAATTAATTATTTAAATTTGTGATAATCCCAACACTACTTGCTTATGTTTCTCTGCCATTTCAATGGGTTTACTAAATAAAAATTATTAAAATATGAAACAAGAGGTTAAAGTACAACTGTGTACAATGAGTTGTGTACACCATAAAAAGACTGACACTTTTTATGGTGCCAATATCACAATGCATTACAGCATAGTAGGGTTAAGTGACAATTAACAGACTGATGGTAAATAGGGTGACGGACAATCAAAGTTCTACTGTATATGATTTTGCTATTTCAGACCTGAAGGGGACCTATACAATTTACTGCTTTCTTTATTTGCTTTAGCACAAGAAAAACTTCTTATCCCCATTCTTAGCTCTTTTTCCAGTGATTTCGCGTATTCAGCTTTTCTTATTTGATCCATAGTATTGTCACATATCTGCTTATAGTTTTCATATACAGCATATGAAAATGTAATAATGGAATAAATGTTTTTTAGTCTCCAGGATAATTTGTTTAAAAATTTAACAGCACATTCGTATCCATCAGTCTGAAATTAACACCCCAGTAGAGTATAAGGATACCCTCAACCCACTTTAGTCCCCCCCCCCCCACAAGAAATCCTCTCCTTTCTCTTTGACCACTAAAATTTCCTTGGATGCTACCGTTTTTTAGGCACATTTGCGTGTGTTTGAAGCACCTATTGTTTTCATGTCCTTCCATCCACATATAATAGCTAAACTCCCAGTAGATGGAATTGCATGAAATTTATATTTATCTCTTTCAGAAAGATTTGTCGAGCTATCCAAAGTTTAATTAAAATCATACGTAGAAATACGGAAATTATTTATTTTTTTCGTACATAGACTATTCATGTAATGTGTGTTGTAGCTGAAGTGCGGAATGTTATATTTCTTGTCATGCACAGATTGGAGGAACAAACAGGCAGTATGGCTGATTTGAAGAAAAGAAAAGGATGGTTCTAAGTTCTCGCTGTGAAATTTGCATTTTAAAGCCCTGTTTTTTTTTTTTTTTTTTTTTAATTAGTTTACTAAATATATAAACCACAAGTTATCTCACTTCTAATTAATCAGAGCAGAAAAATGTGTTATTTCAGTTGTTATTAGAATTTGGAAGGATTCCAGATGTTTTCAAAATCTAGAGGGAAATAAGTAAAGTACATTACACCAGTGTTGACTGCATACTGGGATCTGGAAGCCGCTATTTGTTTATTTTGTTAAATCACAGAAGATCCATGAAATACATATTATATTTCAATTTTTATGAAAAATCCAGAGGTGTGGGTGGGTAATGAGTAAAGCATTATAAAGCAGTGAGTGAATATTACATTATGAGGTATGTACAGTGAAGTGAAAACAATTACTTTTAATGCTATTAGTTAATCAATTCATAATTATTTGATAACAAGATAATAACTATTTACTTTTCACTCCTATTAATTGCACAAAAAGAAAATTTAATTTAAGAAATACATTGCCCATAATGTTACCTACTTTGTTATTTATTCATCCAACGGCGCCTCCGTAGCCAGGTGGGCAGGAGCAGCAGTGCATAGCACACGCTTCTTGATTAGACTGGGGTTCGAGCCCGTGATCCACCAAATACGGAGGATGTGGAAAGGTCAGGGAGTGACCACAGCATATCCCCGGAGAAATATGGTCTTAGTTGCTAATACTCCTAAAAAACCAAATAACAACAACAACAACAACAATTCATCCAACATGCAGGGGACTGCACGGTGGATGAATTTTATTGATTATGATAGTTTTTCTGAAAAATAGATAAAGCTCATATACGCCATTGTGTTACATAAAAAGCATGAAAGAGAAATGTTAAGCTAAGCATAGATGATTGCATAGTACATACAGTTTTAATGTAAACTAACTTTTTTTCCTTAATGTTGAATAGTAACTAAATAAGTTTAAACTAAATGTTAAATACAGTAAAACGTCGGTTATCCAGAAGTTAGTTATCCGGAATAATTTGAAAGGCTGATATATATATATATCCAAGTATGTAAAAAAGAAAATAGGATAGTTAATTTATATCTATTTTATAATATTATTTCTAATCAGTAATATTAATTCGTCACAGATCTGATAAATGCCATCAAAAACGATTAAACATTATATCCGTCTGTATATTATTTGAGTTAAGTTATAATGTATAACATGAAATGAAAGCTAATAAGATCTAATAAGCTACTCAAGAAAAACCAAAAACCTATACGGGTGCTAAACGTAACCTGGAAAAAAAAAAAATATATATATATATATATATATGCCAATAAATAACATAAAATAAGCAGTACAAATGTACAATTAAAATGTTAATTATAGGCGATCAGATACATTGAAAGGGACTTTTTCCAGGGCTAACCCTTTCAATGTATCAACCATAATTAACGAACTATCCGTTTCTGTAGTCATCGTCCAGCATAACTTGTCTGAATGATAGTTAAAAATTAATGAGATAGAGGGCCATAAATATAAAAAGGTATTTTCGTTGATACATTCCAATTTAGCAGTATGCTGGCGAGATGACTGTTAGCCCGACGGATAGTCAAAAATTTTAATTAGAGAAGGAGATATATCTATTTTTAGGCTTATGTGTGTAGTTTATAATATATGCAGTCTAAGCAATTGCCAAGTAAAGTAGAAGCTTGTGCTAACTAAGGCGAACGGAAAAAGTAAAAGTATAGGTATAATACCTCACTCCCCCTCGAATACTCTAATAGTTCATGAGGTATGAAAAAATAGGGATAAAAAAGAGAAAGTTAAAAAGAATAGAAAAGCTAAATCATAAACTAACTTAGGATACAACTGGGAGCGTAAATTCCCGACCCTTATAGTAAGGGATCCTGGTTATGGCAAGCGATGTAAAGACAATAGAATGCGTTAACATTACGTTGAAAATATAAATGCTTACCACAGTATGGCCAAAGTACAAAAAACCCGCGTGAATCGGCACATGTAGATTATATACACACCTACCGACCGAAGCCCCCCCCCCTAGGAAAAGTAGTTAATATCGTTGAACTATATATTTAGTATTAAAATATGCAGCGCCCTCTGCAGTTTTTATATGCTGCATAATGATATACATAGAAAATGCCCACAATTAGCTATCTCTCGAAGTAGTTGTAGATGTTAACAGAATAAGTTCCTACCCATAGAGCAAATATAGGTAAAACGTTTCTAATGCGTGTAAGCTACATAAAACTTACTCCATGTGCAGTGCCTACTATTTACATACATACAAGTCTAACAAAGGCTACGTAAGCCAAAGTAACGTAACTACCACGAAAACAACCCACAACGGCTATGCTGTATCAGTGCCGGTTTAAGGCTTTATCCATGATATATTGTGTGTTAAGGTTATAGCGCCCTTTGTTATTGGCTATCAATATGGCCTTATAAAGATATCATGCAATTATGTAGTGCGGGAAGCAATTTTTTAATAATTTAGATCTGAAATCTATAAGTGTATCTATAATGTAATCAGTCTTGTTACATATGCATAATCTTCCGATACCTTGTGCGATTATGATATTGCGATGAATCCGTTTAGAGATGTTAGAGTTCCAGTTGGTGAGGTCTATAGAATTGAAATGAAAATCTTTACATTTGTCGTACAGCTTAGTGTGTACCATATTATTTACTATCCATATATCTAAGTCTAGGAACGTAGCTAATTTGGAACTGTTTGTGTTAGTTCATTCTAATATTAATTTTGGCGGATAGTATTTAATTGCTTCTGTAAGGAAATCTGGCATGTTAAAAACTATCAAATCATCAATATATCTGTATATATAATATTGCGTTTAAAGTTACTTTTAAAGTGGTGTAGGTATAGATTAGCCACTAAACAAGAGCTACAGGCACCCATAGGTATACCTGTGTGTTGCCTATATAAGTTACTGCCATTAAATATGTAGTTGTTGAAAATACAAAGGTTAATAAGGTCATTCCAGTAGTATTTCTCACAAGGTAAAATAGTTTTATGTTTATTATAATAATCAGTAAACAGTTTTTAAGCTGTTATGAGGGATGCTAGTAAACAAGTATATATATATATATATATATATATTTTTTTTTTTTTTTTTTTTAACCAATAGTAGTATTTGAGTCAAATGATTATTATACTACAAGAGTATGTCTGTCTGTTTTTTTATGTTGTATATCTGGTGAAATGTTAGATTAGGACTAATGGGTTTTCTTTGAAACCATGAGTGATAGGAGTTTAATTATTTGCTTCTGTGAACCCAATTTTCTGTGACATATTTTGTTCTCTTCATTTCATATTGTTTTGTTTAGGTCCAGATTCGGTAAGAATACAGTAATATTACAGAATATCGAAACTGTGATTTATTTTTGCTCTCAATTTTTTATAATAAAACATCAATGAAAAGAAACAGCACTGAATTTTTTTCCCACATAAAATTTGCAGTACAATACCTATACATACATATGTAAATGTGCAAATTTTTATGTATAAATTATTATTATTATTATTATTATTTATTTTTATTTAAAAAATTCAGTTTTTTTTTTTCACACTATTTAACCCCTTCCCGGAACATTTTTTTCCGGAAAATGTGCCGTAATGGATCAACTTTTTTTTATTTTACAGATTAAAATTATGCACAGTGCGAATACTCATTGTATAATTTTTTGTTTTTTATTAATTTTTTCATAGAAAATACATGGGAGTAATTAACCCATTTGGGCTATCCCAAGTTATCTCGTGTATGCCCAAAACGTGCAAATTATAAAGATTTTTTAATAAATTAGTGCTTGAGTTAAAAGAAAGGCACAAAAAAAGTCTTCATTACTCATTATATAAATAAATTTAAAAAATCAAGTGGAACACAAGCAGTAATCACGAACTAACTACATTCTGACACATGGCCGCCACAAGTGGACAGGCGAGGTAAGCGGCCTTGTGGGCGGCAGTTTAAGAGGGCGCCGAAATATTTTTTGATATTGTTTTTGTGAATTATTTTTGGGGGTTCAGTATTCTGCATTTAGGACGGCAAATTATATTTTGCGTACTGGCGGCATAGGAACGCGCTACTGTTCTGACATTGCTGTACAATATAAGTAAAATGAAAGCCAGTCATTTCCTGCCAGGCCTAAGAAAATCCTGAGAAAACTCGGGATTTACCTGCCTAATGCAAAATTAGCCAGATAAATGGCAGAGAAAATTCGTTTCAGTCCTAAATTTGGAGGTATTATTGTTTCCTTCGGGTATTATTGTATCCTGAGATATTTCGTGTAGTTCCAAATAACTTTTAAAACTAAAAACGAGATATCTCGGGATAATCCAGCAAGGGGTTAAAGTCTTTTTCTTTTTCGTTAATACATTATAACAGAATTTAATTAATATTTTACCTTAGTTCGATTATCAGGAAAACGTTGCTATTCAGAAGAGGTCTGACATTAATTTTTGAGGATAACTTATGCTCTACTGTAGTAAAGTTCTGTTTTTCTACAATGTAACAATAAATTTTTGTACATTGACTTATAGAGATAGGGATGTTATAACATCCCTATCTCTATAAGTCAATTGTAAGACTACTTGGAATTGTATAAGGAATTGTAAGACTACTTGGAATACTGTGTTTGAGTGTGAAGGCCATACCTAAAGAAAGATTCTTGTAAGGGAATGAAGAGAGGCAACATGAGATCAACAAAGGGGCATGCATAAGAGGACACTTCAAGTATGTTGGTTGAAGAGTTCACTAACTAGCCATTTTAGAGCAGACATGATTGAGGTGTAAAAGGCTACTATGAGGGTTGAAAGTAAAATGCATCAGTGTGAAATTTTCGGTTATGTTTCCAGAACTAGGAGCCATAATCTCAAATGACAAGGGAAGAAGCCTAGACTGGACTGCAGGAAGTTTTCTTTTATCCAGTGAGTTATTGATTACTGGAGTAAGTTGCCTCCATGTGTTTTGTTCTGTTTTATTATTTTAATTTTATTTTTTAAATTTTAGGCTAGAGGGAAAAAAGCATTGAGCTTGCTTATACCATATGGCTACTACTAATATTAAAATGCCGAGATCTGCAAAGAGGGCCTGTATGCAGAAAAACTGAGTATGTGGACTTATAGAGCTTGGCAATGTGGAACCTGATTGAGATCTATAAAGCCCAGAGATAGGATTGTAAAATGAAAAAAGCAAAATTTTCACTGTTATAAATGACTCCGGAGCTAGGACCATATATTCAAATTATGGGAAGCAAGATTTAGACTTGTTTGCAGAAAGTTTTCTTTTAGCCAGCAAATTGTTAATTACCGGAATAAGTTCTCCATGAGCTGGAGGATCACAGCTTGCAGAAATTCAAAGGTCAATTGGATTTTCTTATATTATTTATTTTTTTTATTTTTATCATCAATTTTATTTATTTCTACTTAGTGATTTATTTTATGGCTAGTGAAGAAAAAGGCTCTTGCTTCATTGCACTATTGATAGTAAAATAAAAAATAAAAATTTGTGGTTAGTATTATTATAATATATATATATGTGTGTTTTTTTTGATGAAGTAATATCCTTTACATCAGGCCCCTGTTATAACACTGTTTGCTTTACGCTAATTCGCTATAATGCTGTTCTTATAACCCATATCTGACTATAATGCTCTTTTACAGATTGCATTTTTGGCAAATTTAACGAAATCATTTCATTCGATGGCTTGAAAATGAATAGCAAAACAGGATTCAAACGTTTCCCACACTCAGTGAAATTTTCTCGCACGCTAATTTAATTTCAGTACAGTGACTTGTTACGTAGTTCCGAGATCAACATTTTAAAAAATTATCAAGTATATTGCTTGTAATATTTGCGTTATATGCATTTATCCGAAGTCTAGTCATCACTCAGTACAATATTAGACATTGTGCGTAATGGACAGTTTACTTAAACATTGTATCATAATTAATGCAACCAACGCAGTTACATTTTCGAAGAGTTAATAATGGCCGATAAGAATGAAAAAGCAACAACGTCTGGGTGCAGTACGAAGACTATAAATGTAAGAAAAAGACTGAATTTGAAAATTAAATTAGATGTTTTGAAGTGAATCGGTTCTGGTCAAAGACAAGCGGATGTGTACCATAATTTAGGGCTTGCAAGTTTTACTGTAAGAACAATTATAAAAAAAATAAAGAATTAATTTTAGCAGAGGGAAAAATAGCTGTTCCACTGCAAGCAACTAGGGCTAGGCTGGCTATTAGGATTGAAATGGAAAAGACTTTTAACTAATTTTATTGAAGATAATGTCCAAATGCAGAATTCAGTTAAGTTAAATATTATAAAAAAAAAAAAAAAGAGAGAGAGAGAGATTAGATTAGCCAATATGATGATCTGAAGAAAACTCACCTAAAAAAATATGTGCAACCATTTAAAACTAGTAAGAGCTGGTTGAATAGATTTAAAATCCAGGGAGAAGCCGCAAGTACAGATCACGGAGCCGAAACTTTCAAAAAAGAATCTTGTTAAAATTATTGAAGAGGGGTATTATGTGTTATACTTCTCAACAAGTTTTTAACATAGATGAAGCAGGACTTTTGTGGAAACGAATGTGAAAGAAGAAAAAAACATGCCAGGTTTCAAAGCACCGAAAGATCGGTTGACTTTATTGTCGGGTGGTAATGCTGCGGGGGATTTAAAATTAATACTCCTTTTAGTTTATTTGGAAGAGGGCCAAAGTTCAACCAAAATCTACACATTTTTCGTGATTAAATTCATCAGTTAAATTAAATCAATTTAGATCAATTAAATTCATGATTTTAATTGGAATTTTAAGTTTAATTTTGATACAAAATTAAGTTAACACATAATTATATGCGTATGTAATGCAGAATATTTTGTATGTACAAAAATTTGAATATTAAATATTTTGACCAATATGTGTGCATCTTTTCACTACCGTTTATTATTGATTAGGAAATATCCTATGGCACCGACTGCAACTCACAAATACATATGTTACCTTATGGGAATGCGGGGCTCACTTAGCGCGGATTCACTTAGCGCTCTTTTTCCGGAACGAATTATCAGGGTTAATTCGGGGGTCACCTGTATTTATTTATCACTTAATTGAATTTCATCTACTTCTGGATCTGAATTCTGGACAACTTTGACTTTTCCAGATCAAACAACAATGGCTGACAGATATGATTAAGAGTACATCTAGCATAATCAGTTTATTTGGATGACCGTTGCTTATTTCAACGTGTACTTCATTGATAGCCGCATTAAAGCAACAACTAAAGCATCCTAAATTATGAAATAGTATTGGTATTAGTAATGGCAAAATGATGCATGGAAGCAAGCATGTACAGCATCAGCTGTTAAAATAAAAATAAATTACTGAATTTGTTTGCCCATCCCTTTCAATAATTTGAACAATTTCCTAAATTTATTCAAGCTACCCACTTTCTCAACACCAGTTGCAAGTTTATACCAACAATCAGTTACTCTCTTCAGATTGATTGGGGTTTTTTTTTTTTTTTTTTTTTTTGCCTTTAGCAAATTTCACTGGTAATAGCTTAATGTGAAGTTGTGGTAGAAAGACTTTTGCTATTTGGACTGGAGAATTGTTTGTTGCATTGTGTTCACCA
This sequence comes from Mastigoproctus giganteus, assembly GCF_048544385.1. NCBI lineage: Eukaryota > Metazoa > Arthropoda > Arachnida > Uropygi > Thelyphonidae > Mastigoproctus > Mastigoproctus giganteus. The sequence continues at coordinate 17,729,286 of NC_143576.1, forward strand.
TGTTTTAATTCCTATCTAACATTCTTTTCTGACATAGTGCTGGCCTGTAGTTCTGCTCTTCCACAAAACAGAAATCAAGGATGTTTAATATAACCATCTTGCAACACAAAACAGAGTTGTGGCACCTTGAAGAGGCGCCTCCGTAGCCAGGTGGGAAGGAGCAGCAGTGCATAGCACACGCTTCTTGATTAGACCGGGGTTCGAGCCCGTCACCACCAAATACGGAGGATGCGGAAAGGTCAGGGAATGACCACTGCATATCCCGGAGCAATATGGCCTTAGTTGCTAATGCCCCTAAAAACCAAATAACAAATAACAGGCACCTTGAACCCCCCCCCATAGATATCTCATTTGTAGCTTTAATAGTTTATGCTTTAAATTCTTATGGCCTTCCATATTGTGAACTTAGTAATCTACAAGAATTGATGTAAATTTATTCCTCTTGTGAGGCAACTATCCTTCAGATTTCACTGAATTGTGACCAGTGCTAACTTCTTCAAAAAGGACATTTACATTTGCACCCTTCCACATAGAAAGATACAAAAGTAAAATGCCCTTACCTGTAGGTAGATGTATTCCACTTTGGATCCAATAAATTCCACTCTTAGATGAGACGTCAAAAGTTCTGTGTTGGATTTGATGAGATGGATGCTCCTGACGGTCATTTATGAGGGTTGTTCAATAAAAAATGATCATAATTTTTTTGTGAAAAACCATACCACTTACTATTTCTAGCTGACCGGCAGAATTTAAGACCAAACCAAGCAGCATTACATAGCAATTGCACAATGTGACCTTGGTGGCTGGTTGAGTTTGTGCCTGTTCAGTTCTCCTACATAATAATGGACGTGACACTTTAGGAACAGTATGCTGCTCTCAAATTTTATTTTGTTTCCATCTCAAGGAAATATTGGCTGAAGCATATGAAATGTTAAAAGAGGCTTATGGCAACTACGCTTCTATATAGCACAGCTCACAGGTGGTTTAGAATGTGTAAATAGTCATTCTGTCATTAAGCTATCACAGCTGGTATAGAATGTATAAATTCGTAGCAATTGAATATTGGGTTCTGAGGTGGTTGAACAGGATGTATAGTAACCCATTCATCATCTCTAGATCTATACTACATGAAAACATGAATATGACACCATGGAAAATAAATTCTGGAAAAGAACTTTATCACTCTATCCAAGCTACTGACTAATAGGATAGATTCCCCCAATGTCCAAGAAATCATCTCAGCATCGACCTAGAGAGCGACATAATCGACATTATAGGTCGACTCTCACGAACCTAGTCTGTCTTAGAGACATCTTCCCAGCAAATATTATTGAACATTTCAACCAGCTGCAAATTAACTCCAGCAAACTATTGGATGACAAGAAAAACAGGAAGAGTTGCATCAAAGCCATTGCCTACAGTGAATCCCGACACAATTGTGTCACTCCATCTACCAGTCCACATGCCATCTATTGACACATACATTTAGGAACTCCTGTACTTGAAGACTTTGGCTGTATTTTTAATAACTGAATTTATATTACAAACTTAATTTTCCTGCATATAAATGTTTATTTTTATAAAACTAAACATGTTTTTAAAATTCTACATACACCCGTCTAGCCAACCAGGTGTACAGTGAGTGAAAGCAAACTTAATAATAAACTCATGGAGAATAATAAATGTGAATATGATTCAATTACAAAAGTCAGCGGTCCTGGAGCTCCAACCACTGCTGTCACCACAGAAACCATAAACACTGCTTCTGTAATCATGAGAGAAGATAATCATATAACAAGAGGACAACTGCTGGGATGTTCAGAATATTTGTAGGAAGCATGTGCAGTTTTCTCCATGACTATTTACAGATACGTTTGTGCATACTAGGTTACAGTATTACTCACACCTGAGCAACAGCAAGTTCTCATGGAGGTTTGTCGGGAACTGCAACGTATAGTTACTGAAGATGGTGAGGTTCTGCATGAGGTGATAAACTGGAGATGAGACATGGTTTTATCATTTTGACCAGCAAATATTATTGAACATTTCAATAATATTTGCATTAATAATAAGCAATAATAGCAAGCAACAAAGCCCCTGTGAAGTCTACATCATCACCAACACTGAAAAAAGTAAGTAAAGGTTGTGGTTTCTGCAGGAAAGGTTATGGTCCTCTCTTTTTTTATATATTCAAGGAATGATTTACCAACATGCTGTGCCACATCGTACATCTGTTATGGGACCTTACTACAGAACTGTACCCCCACACTTTACGGGATTACATTCATTGCAAATGACCACAACTGCTTGAAGGTGGGTGGATGCTGTATCTCAACAATGTGAGACCTCAAGTCGCGATACTGCCATCGAATACTTAGCCAACATTAATGTCAGATGCATACCTCATCTGCCCTACATACCTGACCTTGCACCGTGTAATTTTTTTAATTTCAAAAGTTAAAGAAGAAGCTGCGAGGAAAATGTTTCCAGCCATCAAAAGTTGTAAAGACATTGAAAACAATTCTCAAACATGTAAAAAAAAAAAAAAGGTTGGAGTAAGTATATTTCATCAAATGGGGACTACTTTGAAAATGGCCATCAAAATATGAATGATGACTAAAGGTATATTTCGAAGAAAAAAATGATCATTCTTTATAGAACAGTCCTCATACACCGATGAGCCAAAACATTATGACCACCTACCTAATATGATATTGGTTCTCCACGTGTTGCCAAAACAGCTCATACCCAGCGAGGCATAGATGTGGATATGATGCTACAAGATTTCTAAATGTGTCTTGTGGTATCTAGTACCAACACGTAACCAGCAGATCCTTTAACTCCTGTAAGGTTCGTGGTTGAGATGCCGCAGATCCAACACATCCCACAGATGCTCGATGGGATTGATATCTGGAGAATTTGGAGACCAAGGCAATACCAGGAAATCTTCCTCATGTTCCACGAACCAGTTACGAACAATCCGGGCGATGTGGCATGGCACATTATCCTGCCGAAAGACAGCACCGCCAGAGGGAAAGACGCCATGAAAGGATGTACCTGGTCAGCAATGATGTTTAGGTAGGTGGTAGATGTCATGCCAGGCACATGGATGACTGGACCCAGGGTATTCCAGCAGAACATCGCCCAAAGCATGACACTACTGCCAGCAGCTTGGTTTCGTCCTGCGGTGCATCCAGGCGCCATCACTTCCCCAGGTAAATGATGCACATGTACCCGGCCGTCCACATGGTGCAACAGGAAACTTGATTCATTGGACCAGATGACTTTCTTCCAATTACTCATGGTCCAGTTTCGATGCTCACGTGTCCGTTGTAGGTGCTGTCACCGATGAACCCTGGTTAGCATGGGCACTTGGAGTGGCCTGTGACTACACAGCCCCATTTTCAGCAGGATTCAATGTGACACATTACTCTCAGGTCCAGCATTCCAGTTACCTCTGAGTTGCGCCACAGTTGCCCTTTTGTTACCACGTACCGTCCAGGAGAGCCTTTGCTCACCTCGAGCATTGATGAGCCATGGTCATCCAACACCTCGCCAGCGGTTCATGGGTTTTCACTCCTCGGACCACTTTCGGTAGGTACTAACTATGGCTGACTGTGAGCATCCCACCAGCTATGCCATTTCAGATACGCTCTGACCCAGTCATCTGGCCATTACAATTTGGCCTTTGTCAAACTCACTTAAGTCCACTGGAGGCGCCTCCATAGCCAGGTGAGAAGGAGCAGCAGTGCGTAGCACACGCTTCTTGATTAGACCGGGGTTCGAGCCCGTCACCACCAAATACGGAGGATGCGGAAAGGTCAGGGAATGACCACCGCATATCCCGGAGCAGTATGGCCTCAGTTGCTAATGCTCCTAAAATAACAAACAAACAAGTCCACTGCCTTTCCCATCTGAAGAACAAGCGTAATACTGATTAACAGAGCTTAGTATCGGGTGTTTTTTATACCGTGTCCCGACCCACGCACATGCCATAGTTCACCTGCAGTTGCTTTGATTTGTATAACGACTTACTGGTCATAATGTTTTGGCTCATCATTGTATTTCTCACTGGTTTGGCAAATGCAGAACATTGTTTGAGCATGGCTATATTCATTGAAATCATGATTAACATCCTGTTCACCAGATAAGTCCACCTCTGAAGTGTCTTCCAAGAAGATGGTTTGAGAATAGGTAAGTATTCACTGTGTTGCTTGGTTTTATGTGTAACTGGAGACTACATGGAATTCAGCAAATCCATAATCAAGCAAGGTTTGCTTTACATAAATGTTGCTATTCTATATTGAACTACGTATAGATTTAAATCTCATATTTCTTGATCCCATATTCAAGAAAATCTAGAATGATTTGAAGGGCCACTGAATATATGCTTACTTCTGGTAATCATTAAATACATGTCAATTTACTGCCAAAAAAAATAAATAAATAAAAAAAACACAAGGGTAACTCACAAAAATCAGTTTTGTTATGTACACTTAACAAAAGTAATATCAGAATCGTTTTTCTGATTTCCTTGCTTTGTAATCACTTAATTGCAGTTCACACATCTTTAATTAGAATATATGTGGAATTTAACGCTTATTATTTTAAATATTTTCTCTTAATAAGGATAATCGTTTTCACCAGATTTCTTTTTTCGTGTAATAATTAACAGCAATTCTTTATTGTTTTGCTAATGTAAAATTGAAATACATTTATTTTAATTTACAAGAAAATTTTATCCAACTGTGTACTTCTTGTTGTAGGGGCGCTTAAAGGAATTAATTTCTCAAATTCGTATGCAGAATCACCAAGTTGGGACATTATCAGGAGAGACAGAACATTATTCACTAGATGAATCAGTGAAGGAGGAAATAAGACAGGTTTGTAAAAAAATTTCTTTTACTTACACACAACAGCTCTACATCCTTCTTAAAATGAGGCCTCCAGACTTGTGTACAGTACTGAAAGTGTGGCTTGATCATTGCTTTATACAAGGATAATCACCTCCTTATCCCTGCTAAAAATATTCCTGTATATCATTGACAAGACACCATGAGCTACTCTTGCAGACCATCTGCACAATTACCCCCCCCCCCCCAGGTCATTTTCACTCTCTACCACTGTCAGTGTAGTACCACACAATTGATACATTACTCTGGGGTTACTTCTTCCCATATGCAGTACTTTATATTTGTCAGTAATACAGTTATCTTTTGCTAGTAATACAGGCATCTCTAGTATTTAGTGTTCGCTTTTATTTTTAATCAAATATACTTAAATATTTAACATTTAACTTAAATATTATATTTGACTTTATGGGATTGATATTGCAACACTGTTTCATCATAACAATAAAAATTACTGTTCATATAAAATGATGACATTTTCTAAAGCATCTATTCATTTCTGTACCCTTTGTATAGACACCAGTCATTATTCAAGTTTTCATTTATATATACTATCTTAAACTCTTTTAAAGACTGATAATCAGGTGGATATGACCTTCAACTTGTATTAAATGGTAAGATTGGTTTTTTTTTTTTTTTTTTTGGTTTTTTTTATAAATGTTTTATTTTTAAAATAAAAAGAAATTACAGTAAGTCCCCAACATAAGTAAGATATGTGTTCCAGGACTTCTTACGTAACTCGGAAATGGCTAATAAAATATTGCTACTATATCCCTGATACGGCAAAATTACAAAAGCCACATAATATCCTCAGCAGAATGAAGAAAACTAATTATATATTTTTTCAATTAATTAGTTATATACAATATATATAGAAAATAGCTATATATTTTTAATTAGTTCAATTAAAAACTTTATCTGGGGACAGCAGTGAAGTAGCCAGAGTGGCATATAAGGGAAAAAAATGCATGTTATTGTACTGTAAAAAGCTGATATGTATTTCATGGCCTTTGTTATTATCGTTGAATTCATTGGTGCCATTCCCTTCACCGCTTCTCGTATTCTGTCTTTTTCCTTTATTATTGTGTTCACTGTTGACACTGAAAAATATAAATTCCATGCGATACTTGGTAATGTTTGACCATTTTCGTACATCCTTGTTATTTTAATTTTCTGATCCAAATCGATCCGCTTTCCTTTCCTTGATAGATTTACTAGTACCCCTTTCACTTATTCTCTTAGTTGGCACCATGATAACAGTCAAAATGAAATTTTCTGTAAAGAACTTCACAGGGTTAATCTGGAAACACACTTATCACCTCACGTGAGCTCACATTTTACTAACGCACATTTCTGGAGGTCACTACCATAAAATAATAAAAAAATTAGCAGTTTCCAGTTTATTGGGATTTTCTATTAGTGCAATTCATTATAAGCAGTTAGTAAACTTGATCTTGTTGCATTTGTGATAATGCCGATAGCTCTAATTCTGTCAGATTTTACATTATTAAAGTGAAATGTGTGTGCCCTTCACTGAAATCTTCAGTCATATAAAGAGAAACATAAATTTTCAGGATATTCTCTTCATTCCTGTTTTTTAAGCTTCGTAAACTTGTTATTCACTTGATATCTCACTAGTGCAATTTGTGCATGCCATTATCATCGTTATTGATTGCTTTTTTTTTTTTTCTTTCTTTTTTTTTTTTAAATTTTACAATCCTTAAAAAAAAAAAAAAAAATTGAGTGGGAAAAAAATTTACGCAGGCCTGTTATATAACTCGGGCTTACGTAAATTGATGACTTACTGTATATGGATTTTCATTTAAGACTTCTTGAACATGCATTTAAGCAAGTGCTGTTTTCCAGTATAGAACACAACCTATATTTGTCTAAATATAGGCTGTATTTAGACAGTTGTCTAAATAAACAGATTTTCTTAACATATGTTTTAATTCCCATAAAAGTAATGCAGTTCACTGATTGTCTCCTCAATTAATCTGATTAAACTCCAGTCCAGTTTGCAATGTACATTACTACATGAAAAAAAATAATTTTTGGCTTAAGTACGTGCCCATTTTGCTGTCCTTTTAGCTTATTAGTATAAAATTGTGATAAAAAGTTCAGAGACTGACTTTGTATCTTGAAATTTATGGTGAGATGCAACTTGTCACTTGTTCAGTGACTCATAATATAGAAACATATTAATCACCAATTTATCTGCAGTGAGTCTGAATATGCTGAATAGAAAGTAGTATATACTTGATCACATTTTAGATGAGCAATTTTATTGAGCAGTGAATTTGCTTCAAATTAGAGTGAAGTGCAACAGAAACTAATGAAATGTTAAAAGTAGCTTTCTAAGGTTTTACAGGCATTTTCGTTGCTTTGTCCATAGAAGACCTCTCTATCAGCATTAGTAGTGACATGTGATGCAAGAAAGCGAGGTTATACAGCATTAGCCAAAAAAAAAAAAAAAACCTTCCCCATTTCACCCATCCATTCGCTCCAAAAGTTTGTCTAGTTCTTCCTTGAATTTATTTAAGCCATCAACTTCCACAGTGGCAGATGGAAGTTTGTTCCAGCAAGAAACCACCTGCAGGCTAAAGGAAATTTTCCGCACATCTATTCTACAACTGTGTTTCCTCAATTTGAATTAATTAGTGACTTAATCTTGGAGGCTACTAGGCTTTTTATACCAACTAAGAAATACTGTTCATGGTTCAATGGATGTCAGATGAATTAATTAGGCTCGTGGCAGAGAAGAAAAATGCATGGGATGCCTATAAATTAATAGACAACACAGAAGCCTATGGCAGATATAAGCTAGCCTGTAAATAAGTCACAAAGGAGATTAGTCAGGCTAAGGCAGATTACGAGAAATATTTGGAAAAGGATGCAAAGAAAAATGGCAAAGCGTTCTTTACTTATCTAAAGAACGCTTTTATCTAAACTCTAGAAGCAAAGGGATGAATCAGATTGGTCCACTTGATACTGATGGTTCGACTGTTGATGATCCTGCTCAGACAGCTGACAAACTGAATGAGTATTTTGCATCTACAATTACACATGAGGGGAATGCCAGAAGTTTATCAAACTCTAACAGGGAGCTAAGTGATTTTGTAAAAATGGAGAGTAAAGTGGAGGAGAAATAGTTGAAGTTAAACATAAAGAAGGCACCTGAGTTGGATGGAATCTATTTAGTTATATTAAAGGAGGCAGAAAAGAAAGTAAGCAAACCCTTAACCATAATTATGAGAGCTTCCTTGGACTAGGGATGTCCCCATGGACTGGAGGTGAGCAAATGTATCCCCATTCACAAAGGGGGGGGGTTCAAAAGGTGATATAAGTAACTATAGACCCATTAGTGTGCAATTTTATTGAGCAGTGAATTTGCTTCAAATTAGAGTGAAGTGCAACAGAAACTAATGAAATGTACTGACACATTCCAGGGAAAATAATGGAGTCACTGGTTAAAAAAAACATTGCAGGATCATCTAGACATGACTGCAGCACAAGTGTAGACACAACATGGATTTGTTAAAGGGAGGTCTTATCTCACCAATTTGATTTGATACTATGATGTCGTCACAAAGGAACTGGATGCAAAAAATAATTGGAAATTTGAGTTATAATTGGAAATAATTGGAAATTCCAATCCCAAAGTGGTGTAAAGATTAGAGCAGTATGGATTAAAGACAAGTTGGTACAATGGATAGAGGGATGTAGAGTGGTAATCAATGGCTGCTGCTCTTTGTGGACTAATGTTATTTATTAATGGAGCTCCCCAGTGTTCAGTGCTGGGCTCATCGTTGTTTTTTGTATTCATCAATGATATTGATGAGGGTATATCAGGCTTAATGTCCAAGTTTGGAGATGATACAAAGGTTGGCAGGGTTTTTAATGACAGTAAAGACAGCATGCTACTGCAACAGGGTCTACATAAGTTGGGCAACTGAAGCTTAACATTGACAAATGCAAAGTACTGCATATGGGTAGCAGTAACCCAAGAGAAACGTACCAATTGTGTTGTACTACACTGAGAGAAGTGGAGAATGAAAAAGACCTATGAGTAATTATGCGGTCAGATATGACGTTCTCTAAGCAGTGCAGATGGGCTGCCAGAGCAGGACAAGTAGCTGATTATCCTGTTGTACAAGGCAATGGTCAGGCTACACCTGAAGTACAGGTATGGAGGCATCATTTTAGGAAGTATGTAGAGTTTCCAGAACAAGTACAAAGAAGGGAACCAAGGGGTGCCTGGAGTCTGGGCACTTCCAAGGTGACCTGATTGAGGTGTATAGGGCCTTGAACGAGTTGAGCAAGCTCAGTGCTGATGAGATTCTTCCTCTTGCTTAGATTGCTAAGCTGAGAAGGCATAGATCCAAATTGAAGAAAGACAGTTGTAGAATAGATGTGCGGAAATTTGCCTTTAGCCAGCTGGTAGTCGATTACTGGAACAGACTTCCATCTCTTGATGTGGAAGTTGATTTCTTAAATAAATTTAGGACTGAGCAAGAGAGGCATTTGGAGTGAATGGATGGATGAAATGGGAGGGATGTTTTTTGTTTTTTTTTAGGCTGATGCTGTATAAGCTTGCTTTCTTGCATTGTATACCTCAACTAATGCTAACTTGTACAGTAATCTTCCATGTACAACAGTATCAAAAACTTTTCTGAAATCCAAGTATATGAAATCAAAATTATTTTTTGCATCCAGTTTCTTTGACTACATCACAGTATACAATCAAATTGGTTAGACAAGACTTCCCCTTAACAAACTCATGCTGTGTCTGGACTATAACTGCAGCCTTGTCAAGATGATCCTACAGTGCATCTTTAACCAGTGACTCCATTATTTTACCCAGAACAGAAGTTAAACTAACAGGTCTGTAAATTCACATGTCATCCTTTGATCCTCACTTTGTGAATTGGGGATACATTTGCACATATTCAGTCTGTGGGGACCTCCCCTGAGTCCAACGATGCTCTCAAATTCTGGCTAACAGTTTGCTTACTTCTTTGCCACCTCCTTTAATATAACTGGATAGATCCCATCCACCCCAGGTGCCTTTCTTATGTTTAACTTCAATTTCTTCTCCACTGCTCTCAGTTATTACAGGCTCACTGTTAGAGTTTGATAAGCTTCTGGCCTCCAATTCCCTACAGAATTCCTCATGTGTGAATGTAAATTGTCAGCTACCTGAATGTTTGAACCATTGATATCAAGTTTACCAATCTAATTCATTCCCTTCCTTCTAGAGTTTGCGTAAGAAAAGAACTCTTTGCCATTTTTATTTGCATGCTTGCCCAAATATTTCTCATAATCTGTCTTAGCCTGCCTAACCTCCTTTGTGACTTGTTTACAAGCTAGCTTATATCTGCCATAGGCTTCTTTGTCGCCTGTTAATTTACATGCATTTTCTTCTCTGCCACGAGCCTAATTAATTCATCTGACATCTATTTAGGCCTAAACCTTGAACAGTATTTCTTAGTTGGTATGAAAAGCCCGGTAGGCTCCAAGGTTAAGTCCCTGAAGGCTTCCCATTTAGAATTCACTGTTGGTAAAGTCATTAGTTGATCCCGCTGTATAGAATTTAAAAACTGTCTGAGGCTACTGTAGTCAACTTTACAAAAGCAAAAACCCTTCCGTTTACCCTTGATAGTAGTTACATCTTTAAGTAAATGCTAGATCAGTACATTGTGATCAGTTGCCAAGTGGTTCCTTTATCTGCAAATTCTTAATGCATAAATAATCACTGCTGATAATCAGATCAAGAGTATTGCCTCTTGCACGTTAGTTGCCTCTCAAACGTGCTTGATGATTGTAGAAAACAATCATCCAATAAATCCCCAAAAGTCTTGCTAGTGTGTGAGTGACCAACCACAAGTTCCAGTCAATATCTGGAAAGTTAAATGCCCCCTTATAAGACATTCTGATTTACTGGCCCACTCTACTTCTCTGTACAGTTCTTTGTTGTACTCATCAGAGTCATTAGATCTATAACACACTCCTATTCTCAATTTTGCTTTCCCAGTGCTTATGTCAAACCAAACTGACTCAACACTGTGCTGTCTACCCATGTCAACTGGATGCTGTGCCTTAAATTTTGTGTTTCTTAACTAACAGAACTAACCCCCTCCCTTCCTATATCCTGTCTATCCTTTAAGTACACATTGTACTACCCAAATTCCAATTCTGCATTCCTTATATCTGTGTGACACCACGTCTCTGGTACCCCAACAATATCTGCCTTTGGTGTCTTGACCAGCACCTGAAATTCATCAAATTTATTTACTATACTCCTAGAATTGGTGTTACATGCAAGAATACATGTTGTTACTCTTAGTTACCCTGACACATCCCATGTATTTACTTGTTCCATGATGATTCCCATCATTTCTTAAAATCCCCAGCAGTTTGTTCTCTCTCCCCATCACCCTTCACTTTATTAACCAGTGTTTCAATTATGATCTGATCAGGAATGATCAGTATCATTTAACTGTCTACAAAGTTGTTTGTGAAATTGTTTTTCACTGTGGGACTTGCCAATCAATTTTAAAACAAGATTTGGGGATACAACATGTCTGCATCTCACATTCATCCATCCATCATTACTGGTGATAAATCTTTTTTGTATGGCTCTCACCCAAAAACAAAGGCCCAGTACTATCATTGGAGGACTCCTCCCCCTTCAAATCCCAAAAAAATCAAACACTCTTGATCAAATATGAACATAATGCTTTTCATAATTTGTGAATCACAGTACAGTAATACCCCGACTTACGCTACCCCGACTTACGCGAACTCGGAGTTACGCGGTTCTTGATTTTTTCGTTTGGCAACGCTGCCGCCCACTATCTTCAAGGTCGTTTTTCATATGTTATCGATATACGGTGCGACGGCGGAGAATAAGAGCGAAAGATGAACAAAATTCAACTTTGCTGCTTTTATGTTTTTTATATCAGTGAAGGGGAAACACATTTCACCATAATAACGTAAAAACCAACAAATTCCAGCTATCGGTATAATCGCAAATGCAATTAGATCGAGTTTACTACCAGTTTATAACAGATTTCACTAGCAGAAACGCAACTCGATTTTTATTGTTTTATGGTAGTAACCCCTAGAAATGTGAGGTGTTAATAGTGTATCTCTGCCTTTATGGTGTTGTTTATTCAGTTGCTACATGCGCGCAGCTTTGTTTATGCGTATCAAGCATGCCTCCTCGTTTTGTAATTGTGCTTTATTCCCTAAAAATGAGTAAAATACTTAATTAAAAGGTGTGAAAAGGAAGCGTCTTGGTGAAGACACTGCAGATTCAGAGAGAAAGAAAAGCAATTATCGATAAACAGAGGCGGACTGGATCAAAAATTCTTACCCAGGAAAATTTATAGTGGCCTCATACTATGGTTTATGGCCAAAATCACACTGGCCCACCGGGGTTTCTCCGGTAAGACTTATGGCCAGTCCGCCTCTGTCGATAGAGAAAAAATATGAAATTGTGAAACGCTTTGAGCGAAATGAAAGACCATGCGATATTGCACGTGCTACAGGCCTAAATGAAGCAACGGCGAAAAGCACATGACAATTGCAAACTTGAGAGGTTGAAAATTGAAAAGGGCTCAATTGTAAAGGGCTTAAAAATTTTAGAAAATATAGACTCCAACGAAGAACGCGTTATAGCTACAAAGCAAGGGATAAAAAAAATTATTAGCTTGCTACGAAGAAATTCTGCGTGAAAAAAAGAACGCGCTGTGTCGTCAGACGAATTTGTTAGATTTTATGAAGCCATCGACATCGAAATAACTTTTTAACGTAAGTCATTTGTTTTTTTTAATACATATTTTGTATTAATATGTATAAAGAACTGCAATTTTATTAATATTTTTCTTCTAAAGTAGTGTTTTTGTTAGTCCTTGGTCCCAATTAAGCAAAATTTATATGTATTTATATGCAAAGTTCTACCCCGACTTACGCGAATTCGACTTACGCGATTTTCGTCGGACCCACCTATCGCGTAACTTCGGGGTATTACTGTACATTGTTCCTTTCAAATTTGTTCTATATGGTCATACACTGAACAAATGGGCTTCAGGGATTGGCACTTCCTTCATGAGAGTGCTCCTACCTAATTGATACCTTCTGTTCAATCTGAAGCAGCCTATCGCTGTGGGCCCACTCTCCACCATACTCATCAGATTTAGCTTGTTGTGATTCCTCCTCTCCCCCATGCTTAAAGCCCCTTTGAAAAGCCACAGATTTGCAGTGACTGAGATAATTATTCAGAACATGACATGGGAAGTATTACCAATTGCAGTTACCAAAAGTTGCAAAAGAATTGTATTGTTATATGTAGTGTCAAGGGGACTACTAGAAAGTTAATCCATCCCAAGAGCCAATAATTACCAATATCAGTTCAGTCACCAAACTTTTTAATCAAAAAAATAATTTATTCATATGAAAAAAATAAGTAATTTATTCACATTTGAGCAGTAGCACTATCATGATGGAAGTGCCAATTCCCTGAAGCTCGTTTTTCAAGCCAATTTCTTTAAACAGCATCACGCAATCACTGTAGAACTGTTTTGAAGTTTCCTAGTTCAGTGTTTGACCATGTAGGACAACTTTATAATGAACAATGCACCGTGAGTGATAAAATATGAAAAGCATGATCTTCACAGTTTGTATATATTGCAGGTTTATTCATACGTGGATAACTTGGATTTACGGTACTATATACACTTACCTACAAGTGAAATTTAACTGTGACATAACATGATTTTACATTATTATAAATACAGTAGTCATATTATCTTCTAATATGACTAATATGGAGGCCTAAAACAATCTTTTGTAATAAAATCATGTTATATAATTTTATTACAAAAGATACATAAGAGTAGAAAACAGTGTCTCTTAACTGCCATTTCAAAGAAAATAATTGCGCTTATACATTTTCCTATAAAATAAATTTATCTGTGATATAACTTAATTTTACATTTTTTAAAAAACTATCATATTAGCTTTAAATAAAGAGATTATGTGTAATTCACATTATCCTGTTATATATTCAGGTTAATTTTAATCATTATTGAATAAAATAAAATAATATATATGATTTACATAGCATTGGGATGACTTTCTGAAATATTTTATTAGCCATTTGCTACTCAATTTTAAACCTTATATTCCTTCTTCTGTTGAGGTTGACTGCTGTGTTCCTGATAGATTGATGACTTTAGTCCCCTGATAGTCATGATAATCTATCTTTTAATTTTAGTTGTATTAATGGGCATTATTATTTTAATATATTCCTATTTTTTAAACCTTCAAATTCTTTATACTGTTAATATTTTTGCCTTTCCTGCTAAAATCATAACCCTCCCTCTACATTAATGCATGTCCAGCCATTAATTTATTCATTTATAAATTTAATTAATGCATAATTTACTTTTAATTCTGACAAAAATAATTTTGCTATTCTATACATTTATTTCCATTTCATCTTTTCTAGTTTTAGAGTAGCCCAGATACCAGTTGCAAGGCTACTTTACACAACAGATGTTTTTTGCTGTGTCATTTGTCACTCAGTGAAGCAGCATGTACATCAGATGCATTATTTGTGCAGTAACAATTTAACAAAATATACCCCCCCCCCCTTTTTTTTCTTTTTTTTTTTCTTTTTTTTTTTTTTTTTCTCTTTTTTTTTTTTTTTTTTTTTTACCTATTTCCACGTTCTGACAGTATGTTACAATCCCAAATATATATAGCAGCAGTGAATGTTCAAAACAAGGCTTAGGAACTCTAGGTGCTATTCTCTAACTTTTCAGTAATGGGATAACATCGTGGAACATCACTACCTGCAAAAATAGAGTATTGTATTACTTTATACATCAGGGCCAAATAAAATTTGGCTCTGATTAATAAAGTAATATAATAGACATTAGAGCCAAAAAAGGAATCTTAGAAAGATTTTCAGCTTTTCATATATGACCAATTCCTCTTCCAAAAAAACTAAAATCAGATGCCCAGTCAGATCTCTTCTTAGATGATCACTTGCCATACAGTAAACTACTCACCAAGAAAGAATTTAGAATTTTACTTTATCTTTGGCTGCTACTATAAGAATATATAACATCCATTACGAAATGCTAAAACATTTCTGATATCATCCATAGATTTTTCTTTCTGTCATATACATATATTTACCAGTACATGAACAGAATGCAGTAAACCATTTATTATCTGAGGCCAGACTATTTGGGTTGTTTTAACCATGTTTCTAAGTCTGTGGAGGCCTAAATCAGTCTGAATCAGATAATAAAAAGAAACATATGGAATCCTTTATAGGCATTGTTTGTTCACATTTTGTAAAGTTCCTGTAGATAGAACCTCTGAATTTCTCACTGCGTGCATCAAGACATTTACTTTTTGCTTAATAACTCACTTGTGATAGTTCAGTCATATTTCAGTAACCATTCAATTTTACTACTGTATGGTTAATTTTAACTTTATTCCACAAGTTTTGTTTTAATTTACATCTGTGTAACCATCACGCTAAAATGGAAAATGATTGTTCTCTCAATCGAACACAAAAACCTCACTTATCAGTAAACGTGAAAAAAGGTGCTGAAGTGTTGACTGTAATGAATCTCTATCCAACTACATGGACCACCAAAAAGGATCTGCCACTCTCACTGGAAAAATTATGGTTCAGTTTATATATTGATATATGCAGGAATAACAAAAGGAAAAAAGCAGACTTCATTGTTTTCCCTTTTTTTTTTTTTTTTTTTTTTTTTTTTTTTTTTTTTTCAAAAATTATATTTCTGTTAAATTTCTTTTGAAATCTCACACTGTAGTATACTTTTGTGAATATATGTATAAATCAGTTTGAGATTTTGTCACATCAGTTTTTCTTTAAATGCATGGATTATCTCAGTATTTTACTGTTCAGGAAAATTTAAACCATGGTGTATAATCAGGAGTCCACTGTATTATATTTTGCAACTCTAGTTCAATAGTATTATACATAATTATTGACCAGCATTGTTCATAAATCCATTAATATAATTTATGCTTAGTGGATTTAAAAAGATCAAAATTAAATTATATAAAGTGCTGTTTTTAAATTATTTTCAGCACCTGAAATACCAACAGGAAGGCATATCTCATTTAATTGGAATTCTTAAAGATGACTTGGATGATTTAAAAATTATAGAAACTGGGTTAAAGGAGGTAATGGATCGCAGAAGATAAAGCTGTTTTAATATTAGGTGTCAGAATTGATTTTGAAATAGTTTGTATTATAGTTACCATATTAGGTTTTGTTTTTTTTTTTTTTTTTAATTCAATGCCAATGTCAATTGATTTTTTTTATTCAATCATGTACATATTTCATATAAAAGAATTTTAATTATTCCAAGGATTCTTCACTCAGTTTAGATTTACAACTGTAAACAGTAAAAGTAAAAGTTCTGTACCCCTGATGGTTAAACACCATCAGGGGTACAGAAGTTTTTCTTTTCTTCTCCTATTTCATAAATAGCAGAAATATAAGGATGGTACTCAAATATTTTACCTCTACAATTATTCATGTATTTTAAAAATCAATTAGGCCGGTACAGTAAGTTACAATGATGAATTACATGTAATTCATCACTGAGCCCAAATCAAAAAGCACTTTTCTTGCAGAAAAATACAGTCTTCATTGAAACCTTGAACAACTTTCACTGTGGTAACATCCTGTTGAGCAGATCAGTAGCAGTGACATGTTTATATGTGGTGACAGGGCATACAATGAGAGTTAAGTTTTAGTGATATTTTGTGCTACCACTAGAAAGAAATTGTTTAATCTATCATAGAAACATTTTTAATGATGAGCCTGTCTCACACAGATTTTCAGAAATTCTTCAGAGGAAACCATTGATTGTGTTTGTTCATTTCTTTTTTGAAGTTCAGTCTTAAAGATAGATTAATTGTAAATGTGACATTATGAACAAAGTAAAAGGATTCAAATTTTTGAAGATAACTTTACTGTACAAATTTTAAATGTATTTTGGGTCATTTTAAGTTTATAAAGATAGTGCTCTGATTACTGAAAAGCAATCATATAGGTGGTTACAAAATGCAAACACTTATTTTGAAAAATGTTCATGATTTATAATTCTAATTTAAAATTATCATGTTTGTAAAATTTTAAAGCTTAAGTTATGAATATCATTGAAATGGTTTCTTAGCTCAAAAAGATTATTAGGTAAACAAAATTATAATAAACCCTCAATTTAACAGGACTTCAGAAATAATGCACAGCATCCACTGAACTGGTATTTTCAACTGTATGTGACTTTCTGGTGTAACTTATTTAGTCTGATGGTATTTACTGTCAGTTAAAACATTTTAATCAACAATATAGCAAAATTAACTCTTCTAATAAGGAAGCTTGTCTTGCTTTCATTTATTAATGCTGCATGAAGTATTTCTTCCCTTTTATGACCATTGAAGTAACTTGTTGAAAAGCTCCACCTAAGTTGTATTTACAGTGCCGACTACTATGAAAAAAAGTTAATTTTTTTAAAAGTCAAATGTAAACCTTATAAAGGGCATGATGTCCTGCAATCTTTACAAGATTCATATCTTAGAGATGCACAATCAGGATTTTCTTTAATCTTTAATTTTAGTATTACCTACATACAATTAGTCCTGTCGTGGCATGGTGGTGCCAGGAGTTTACAATTCGTACAGACAACAGATGCACATACAAAGAGATCTATATGAGAAATACATACACGTTATATAATATACATTGAGACTATTGCAGGCAAAAGCACAGTTCTAAATTTTCAGTTCAGCGAAGATTCTCTTTCTGTATTTTTTGTTGTTGACCACTCCTTGGAAGTCACTGTCAATCGCTTGCAGTGAAGGCAACATTTGCTTTGACAGGAATCTGTCGGTTAGTACTAGCTGGTTATGGTTTGCTAGCAGACGTGCTGAAGACCAGAAGTAAGGGAGAGGAATGCGGTAAGTGCAGTGATTCCAGAAATTTGGCTCAGTGATTTTACCCATGGCCATCTTGAATGTGTCCTGTGTATGATCAAAGCCTGCAATTGAAAGGCATCTGCTAACTCTGCTCTGAGAGCTGGAGGAAGGTGGAGTTTGGTGTTGGCTCATTTTAACAGCCAGAATCCTACCGGGAATATCCTTTTAAGGTTGGAATTGGTAGCTGAGGCCCATATCTCTGAAGCATATAGTACTGTCAGGTATAGGTTTGATACGATGTACCTTTTTACCAGGTGTGGGTCGTTGGTGTGGAGCAGCTGTTACTTGGCGACCCAACGCAGTGAGGTCAGCCTCGAATTTATGAGGTTAACATGCTCAGTGAAGGATAGCTTGGATTCAAAAACAACCTCCAGATGTTTGTGCATTTGAACACTTGGAACTGAGGAGCCATTGATTGCAGACTCCAGCATCATCACCTGTTGAGCATGACAAAAATCGGTGAGATACCATATGAACTTCCAGTGATGGTACTCAGGTACTCTTCAGTCCTCCGAATAAGCTTCAATCAGTTTCCATTGCTACTATACAACACAACAAAATTTCATGTTCTTCTGCTCCATACAACTGAAGTGCAGTAAAATACAGTATTAAACATGTAATGTTCAATACTGTATGAAATTCCTTCTGGATTAAGAAATTATTAATGCTGTAGCAGCTAATGAGTAAAGAAGGAGAGGATGGAGTTCAAGTGGGAGCATTGAATGATACAGCTAACACAGTATGGCAGGGTATTGGAAGATTGATGGCATTTGGGTGTGTAATATTTATTCCATTTAACTGAGAAGAATAGTTGATGCTGATAAAACAAGTCAGTACTTACAGTTAACTTAATCTCACCCCCAAGTAGGAATAACAAAGATCCTATCACTTCAGATAGATGTGTCAGGATACCCAGCAGTGTTCTTTGTATGTGCCTTTGTTTATGTCCAATTAGCATTTCACTGGTAATGCTACTTTTACCAAAGCATAGTCATATTTGAAGAAAACATGGTCGACAGCTGCGTAATTTTCAAAATAAATACTCCCAGTGTAGTGGAGGTACTGTTGCAACTATGAGAAGATCTGAATTGAATAATTGTGGTTGTTCATAAGAACTAACGATTTAACTGTAGCACCGAAATGACCTGATTTGCTAGGTTGAATTGCATGTGCACTAGTTCTTAAGAAATTGTTTCACACTTTCTATTCAGTTTGGACTATTACAATAATAAGAGGTGCTTTTTTTTCTTTTCCTTTTTTTTTTTTTTTTCTTCTTTTTCTTCCTCTCCAGAATAAGTTTGTTTCCTTGCATCATCATACCATCTTATTACCAATACTAACTAATCAGTTTCACTATATAGCTTCACATAGTGACCTGATCTTGTCATTGTTAGACATTGAAAAACACCCATTAGGGCACTCAAAATCCATGCCTATTTTAAAGTAATTTGGTCTGCTTTTTCCTTTCAGAATGGGGCCCCAAAAGTCAAGTATTGTTTTCTCTGCATCTGCAAAGCAGCTTTCTAAATTCTCAAGCTTTGCTCCTGAACCCTCTTCCTGTTCTTAGTTTAATTTCTGGTTTCTACATCCTTTTCAGTAGTCTTATGACTTTTAAATGTGTAGGAAAGATTGACAGTGTAATCCAGTACTCCTTAGCAATGTCACTTTGTTTTCACTTGTTAGCTCATTATAGTTTCTTTGCACTGCAATAAATATCCCCATTGCCAAGCAACTACCCATCCTAGGTTGTTTGGAAATACAATATTTTATGCTATCTTAATAACTCATTGTATGAATCAGAATGACATGAATTACACCTCTAGGCAACATTTCTTGAGGAAAATAACAGTATAAAAGTTCATTGTAACAGCATTTGACTGTAGTCAGTATTAGTAGCCTTTTCAAAGTAGGCATGCTATCAAAATTTTCCACGTATAAAACCTGTAAAATGTAGTAGCAGTCATTGCATTTCGAATAATCCACGGTCATTATAACAGTTTTACTGTTGTATATATGTGGGCAGCATATTGTGTAGCAGTACCTGTATGTAATATTGTGGTTCATACAAAACAATATAAATGAAACTGTTGGTTTCTGTTTATTTTAATAATGATACAAGGCAAACTAACTGAAATTGAGCACGTACATTTGAAGAATGTTTTATAAACTTGATCTCAGCAAAGCTAAAGTAATGATATTGTGATAATAAATGAAGAAAAAAAAATTTATGAATTTAATATGCCATTTATTGAACTGTTCAGCAATTGAGTTCCCAGAACATACATGTACTTGTGCACGAGAGTTCCTGGAACGTCTGTGAGCTTGCGGCAGTGAATTTTCTGAATGTGGGTGGGCTCTGCACAATGAATTTCTTTGTGTAATTTTGAATTTTTGTAAAAATATACACTTAGTACATAACTTTTAAAATATTAATGTGTTCTTAATTTAAATTGATGATCCAACATTATTCAAATGAAATTGTCAAAAATCAATTTTTAAAACATTTGTGCCAAGAAAAAAAATAGTTGTTACTTTTTGTTTATCAGTGTAGTAATATCCTCTACATCTATTTATGTATATTGTGATATATATAAATCGAAAAATGTAAAAAATTTGTTCAGTTTTGGGTTTCCAATCAACTGCCACTAACAGATACACTTTTTTTGTTATAATTTTCAAAGCATTGATTTCATACTTTTAAAATGTATCTATAATAATTACTTGGAAACACAAGATAACACAATGCCTATTTGAAGATCTCTCTCTCTCTCTCTCTCTCTCTCTCTCTCTCTCTGCGTGTGTGTGTGTGTGTGTGTGTGGTACATATCATTCCCCGCTCCTTTTCACCCAGTAACGTATGATTCCTTTTAAAGAAAATTTACTCCCCTAGTTGCTATTAAAAATTAATTTTTTTTGAATAATAAGCTAAAAATAACCAGGTGCAAATTGTCTATGCATTTTATTTATTAAACAATATCATGTACAATAGTTTCTTGAGTTGTTGAACATCATGCATTCCACAAAAGTCATTTTCAGAAGCACAATGTTGTTGTATTATACATAATGATATAGTGGGAAGATGTGTACAAATAAAAAAATTTTTTTTATTTAATGATGGATACATCAATCATTATTTTATGTCATCAGTATTTGTAGTATAAAAACAAAGCATAGCAGTCATTATGCAGTGATAGAAATGGCAACACAACTACAGCTACTCCCCGGCTTACGCAATACTCTACTTCACGTATGTTTTTGCTGTCCAGTACACTCTTAAAAAAAAAAAAAAAAATCGTGGAATTGTATTTTGCATCCCGTAGGAATAAATGGAGGTATCGTGAAATTATCGTAATGTGTACTCAGTAACACTGTTATTCGTTCCAAGACCTTGGAAGTTGAAATTTTTACTATATAACTAAACTTTATCCCTCTAAAGAGTCGTTTTTATAATGGAAATTGTGCTACATTTTCATTGTTCTTATATGGTCCGTTATAAGAATCAATTTTGAACACCCGTGATATTTTTCTAAAACACATTTCTGGAGGTCACTACCATAAAATAATAAAAACAATTTTGCACTTTCCAGTTTATTGGGTTTCTCTGTTAGCGCAATCTATTATAAACGGATAGTAACTCGATCTTATTGCATTTGCGATAATACCGATGAAGGGAAAGGGACCAACGGAAGGTGCAAGTGCTGGCAGTGCTAGGAAATGAAACAAAATTGATTTAGAAATGATGATTAAGAAATACGAAGCAGGATAAAGTTTGTCATCTATTTCACAGAATTAGGTCTGGCTGCTTCAATAATGAATATTATTTTAAGGGATAGTGCACGTATAAAAACACGTTAAAGGATCAACGCATTTAAGATCAAGGGTGATCACAAAACAGCATTCAGGTACTATATTGAAGATAGAAAAGCTATTAATAATGTGGATGGGAAATCAGATTAAGAAGCAAGTGCCCCTGAGTCCAATGGCCGTTCAAGAAAAATCAAATATTTATGAAAATATTAAGGATAAGTATGGCAAACCCCAAGCCAAGTTCATGGCAAGCAACTGGTGGTTTAATAAGTTCAAGCATCGTGCTTGTTTTCAAAACATTAAAGTATGCGGTGATGTTGTCAGTGCCGCTTCTGCATCTGCAGAAAAATTTTGATGTGTTGGGAAAAAAAACGTAAATCTCCACAGCCCTGAACTTCCACAGTGGCGTGCTTATCAGCTGGAAAGTTAATTCTGACAACGATGCTCGAAAGATGAAACTTGCTGACGTTATGCCTGTCTCCTCTCTTTTTGTAATTTTGTACACTTTTGTAATTTTTCCTGCGCATGTGATAAAAAAATTGAATGAATAATTCTATTTACATGTTCTTCGAACATTTCTCTTTTGCTTCAGTCAAATTCAGCGCGCATAGCTGTGTGCTGCATAAGCATTTAGGGAAATTCCGACTTACGTAGAGTTCTGCAGAATGCAACCCTTACATAAGTCAGGGAGTGGCTGTGTTATGGTTATTCTGAAATTGAGTATTGTCCTGGTACGAAGCTGACCAATATGAAAGTTTGCACTGCATTTATTCTATATTTATTTCAAATTAATTTTCTTTCTGAAATTAACTGGTTGTTATACTGATTTTACAGTAAATATTTGGAAAATAATTATGCAAGATTAACCTGATAATACTTGTTAATAAAAACTAATTTTACGAAAAGAAAATAATTATGCATTATATTGTATATTTATCTAAAAGAGTAAGAAATTACCTTACATTTTTTTGCATAGAATGCTTCCAATCAGTGCTTTCCAAATGTAAATGAATAAGATAAACAGATGAAATGATTTTAATAAATTCTATCCTGACTGATTTGAAGCACAATGGAATCTAAAGCTGAGAAATCCAACCCGATGCCAAAACTCATCAAACCAACCCGAAACTGAGTGCAAGAAGACTTATCCGAATTATTAAAATAATTAAAAACGAAAAAATGTTTACGACAAATAATTAAAATCATGACTATAAAATTTGGATGACCACATTAAACATACAAATATTTTAATTATTCTGACACTTCTCGCACTCACGGTTTGGTTCGTTTGATGTGTTTTGGGGTCGGGTTTGGGCTCTCAGCTTTAGATTCCGTTGTGCATTGAATCGATCGTGTCTCTGAGTGAAAGAATTCATTAAAATTATTTTATCCTATCCTTTTACATTTGGAGTGCATTGATTGGAAGCATTCTGCACAAAAGATTGAATTAATCTCTTGATCTTTTAAATATATTGTTACAACATAGAAGTTATTCGGCCTTGTAGCTCTGTGTTTTATTAATCTTATTGTATGTTTATGTACAATATTGTATTATAAATGTATATACAGTATATTTTAAATACATAAATGTTGAAAGTATTTCATTTTCATTCATTTAATTTTAAGAAGAGCACGTCTTATTGAGATGTGATTACATACAGATATACAAGATGTTCTGAGATTGAAATGCCATTGGTTTAACACACAATGCAAAATAAATTACTTTATCCTGAATGTGATAAAGTAATTTAAACACTTTAAAGTAGTTTTAAACACTATGAGCATAGTGGTCAACAAAAGGTAATTTTTTTTTTTATCTGTTATAGATATAAACAATTTTGCACAGTAATTTCAGATGTGTTCTCAGTTTTTCCTAAAATGTATAGTTTTCAGAATACAACTGCTAGTTTTATTAGTACAAGTTAATTGCATTTTTATTACTTGCACTTGAAACACAATACACTATTGTACACATTTCTCCATAATGTAAACAAACAACAGTAGTCTGTCAGTGCACACTGATAGTGATTTTCCTTTGACTTGATGGAATTGTTCTTCCTGCTCATCACTCACCATGCCAAGATTTTCAGAAAAGAAGTCTAAATGCAATAAAGTTTCAGCAACATGCAATCTACTATTTCTTTATATGCATTGAGCAGTTTCTGTCTCAAAGCTTTCATCCTCCTGCATAGCTCTCTGATTTGAGTCCCACAAATGTTTCCTCCTTTAATTTTTGCAGTAATCTTTTGAAGTAATGAAATCCTCTGAAATTCGTCTTACCTGTCTTGACAAAACGCTTCATTAGGCCAACTTTAATGTGGAGAGGTTGAAGGAAAATCTTAATAGGATCCCTAACGGAACATACTATACAATACCTGTTCCTGGTTCATATATGCTTCTTTAAAGCCAGTCAAATTTGATATAATACTCTGCAGTAAAACGGCTGTTCCATAGGCACAGGAAACAGTATTTTGGGAACCCTGCTTGCATGACAACAAAACAATGAGATGCCTGCAGATATTCCATTAAGGAGTGCTGTATTGAATTGCTTCAAGTAGTGTCTTCATGTTATAGTATGTCTACTTATCCACCTGTTTACTTTAAGGTAAAGCAAGAACACTGCCAAGCCTGCCTTGTGTTGTTTGTTTTTTTTTTTTTTTATTAGACTAAGCTTTGCAACCTGGCAGGAGCAACACAAGGAAGGTCCTACCTGGGAGCCATTCCTGCCACAAGGAGGCTTTAAGAGTCTAAAGTGAAGAGGCCTTTTGTTCCTAGTTCCATAATAAAGTAAATGTCCATCCAGAAAACAGTAACGAAGGTTTATTGAAAACTAAAAATGGGGTAATGCAAAATAAAATGAGCACAGAAACTCTCGAGACTATGGGTTCCTTCTTCAGCTGTAAAACAAAATACATAAAAACGTTACAATGGAATGAATGTGCCAGGTGTGGTCATGCCAGACAAAGAGCGTGCATATAATTCTGGAAAATTACTAGGCAGTATCAGGTAATTGTTGCTGCCAACGTAGGATGCACACATGAGGTATGTGCCAATGCCTTACACATTGCAGAACAACTGCATCCATGCACATGCCTTTGTTGTGATTGAGGACACTGGCGACGTGAGTGATAAATGACTTCAGTATCATACCATGGATTTGGGTCATGTTGCATGGACCAATAGTGTTTAGAGTCAGCAGCCCAGATGGCCATCTCACGTTCTGAGATGTCTTGGCAGTTCCCCCCCCCCCCACATAGCAGCTGCCATAATCGTGGCACGTAATGCAGTATATCACGCCACTTTGTAAAAAGGAGGGGATGGATGTTTTCACCCTTAAGACATCAAAATCTGGGAAGCTGCAAGCACTATGTGGTACCCACATAGGATCTTAGAAAGGCATTTGAAATGCTTGGGTAATACAGGACGTAGGTGATAGAGATCCTCTCGTCATTACGTGAGGGAATGGGCCCTGGGGTGTGCAAATTGCATTTGTCTAGGGCATAAGCAGAATAGCCAAAGTTTGTAAGGTCAGTCTTTATTTTTGAAACAGTAAGTGACCCAGGGCATGTGCTGACCTGTAGTTAGTAGTCTGGCCAGTGCACATGGGTTTTTGATAGAGGTTTTCAGACATGAAACTGCATGGTGCACCAGAAAGGAGAGGGTGTTGTTTGATTCCAATTCGATTGTAAACTGGATGAAGAGTGATAGGGAGTTTAGATGTTTTTATAACTGGGCTTCCGAACCTTGCAGGATAATTACAAAGACATCAGTACGTACCAACACCATAGAATGGTGGGGGACTAGTAGTTTCAAGAATATGCGGTGGTCTAATTCTTTCATTGCAATGTTTGCTATGACAACTGACCAGTACATCCATCGCTCTGCTGTTAATTTGTTTAAAGAGGGAGTTGCCAAACGTCTGCATGCTGCCAGACAAGCACAGATCAAGAGCTGCAGAAACATCCGTTGCTAATGAGGTTCTGTTAGGTAAGGTGGAATCGCTATTAAAAAGGTGCCTTGCACATGTGATGGCTTGTTGCACTGGAACTAATGTAAACAATGAGACATCAAAGGAGGTAATGATCTGCTCCTTGGAGATGATGTCATTGATGAGGTGCAAGAATTCTTCAATGTTGGAAACTATTTCCTACAAGGGGTGCAACAGTCAGGCAATAAACTTAGAACACTCGTATTCTGGTGAGTTGCAGCAAGAGACGGGTCTTAGAGTGGTGCGTGGCTTGTGTACATTAGGAAGCCCATAAAATCGAAGCTGACATCCTGTCGTGTGCAGCTGTCAACGTGGTTTTTGAGATGTTTTTAGATTTAAGCCAGCCATTAACCAAATTATTAACCCTAGATTCCAAGACAGGAGGGCCATGCACTAGTTCGTTAACGTCGGGATCGAGTAGAAGGGAGAGCCTTATTCAGATTGCTTCATAACTACGGTGCAACGTCGTATGTCAAGTGGGCAGAATGACTGATGTCTCTTCTCAGCAAAAGAGGAGTTGAGGTTAGAGAGCACATAGGATGGAAGCAGTCTTACAGTGAATCTTTTTCACGGTTTCTTCAGGAAAACTGGTCAGATATGCCTCTACTCCCATGGTGAGCTCTCTGATGGGAAGTTTTTGTGGTAGGATGGCAAATTTCATTCCAAAAGAAGCTCAATTTGCTCACTACATTAGTGTTTACTGCTTAAGTTTAAGATGAAACGAAAGTTACTCCCAGAGAAGGTTGATCGAAAGAAATTTAAAAGGACTATTATGTCAAAACTAATAGCAATGTGGTAGGAAAGATGGAATTCTGGTGTGACCAGGAGGTTTATTCCTGTTGTATCCCCTACTGGGGATACAACAGGAATAAACATCTGGAGAGTAGGGGCTGGTAAATCAGAATGTCTTATAATGGGGGATTTTAACTACCCAGATATTGATTGGAACTTGTGGATTGGTCACCCACACACTAGTAAGACTTGTGGATTTATTGGATGATTGTTTTCTGCAGCAGCATGTTCGAGAGGCACTCAGAGAGGGTAATACTCTTGATCTGGTTATCCGCAGTGCGGATCATTTAAGAATTTGCAGATATAGGAACCGCTACGTGGCAGTGATCACAGTGTACTGATGTGGGATTTACTTAAAGATAAAATTACCATCAGGGGTAAAGGAAAGGGTTTTTGCTTCCATAAATTCTGTGCAGTGGGATCAACTGGCGATGTTACCAACAGTAAATTCTAATTGGGAAGCATTCAAGGAATTAATCGTGGATGCTACTAAAAGTTTCATACCTATTAAGAAATATTGTTCAAGGTTTAGGCCTAAATGGTTATTCAAATGAACTAATGATATTTGGGCAGAGAAGAAAAATGCATGGGATGCATATAAATTATCAAGCGACTCAGAAGCCTATGGCAGATAAAAGCTAGTCTAATCAGGTCACAAAAGAGGTTAGGCAGGCGAAGGCAGATTACGAGAAATCTTTGGCAAAAGATGCTAAGAAAAACAGCAAGGATTTCTTTACTTATATAAATTCTAAAAGGAAGGGGAAGAATATGATTGGTCTATTTGATATCGATGGTTCGACTGTTGATCCTGCTCAGATAGCAAACAAATTGAATGAGTATTTGTATCTACATTCACACATTAAGGTTTGAAAATGGCAGAAGTTTATCAAATTGTAGTAGGGTGCTTAATGATTTTGTAATAACTGAGAGCAAAGTGGAAGAGAAATTGTTGAAGTTGAAAAATTTTAAAAATAAGAAAGGCACCTGAGGTGGATGGGAATATCCAGTTATATTAAAGGAGGCGGCAAAGCAACCAAGCAAACCCTAAGCCATAATTATGAGAGCATCCTAGGACTGAGAAGAGGTCCCCACGCACTGGAGATATGCAAATGTATCCTGAATTCACAAAGGGGGACGAAGAGTGACACGAGTAATTACAGACCACTTAGTTTAACTTCTGTTCCAGGTAAAATAATGGAGTCACTGGTTAAAGATGCATTGCAGTATCATCTAGACAAGACTGCGGCAATAATTCAGACACAGCATGGTTTTGTTAAGGGAGAGTCTGGTCTGACAAATTTGATAGGGTATTATGATGTGGTTACAAAAGAACTGGAGGCAAAAAATAATATAGATATCATATATTTGGATTTCAGGAAAGCTTTTGACACTGTTGCACATGGAAGGCTATTGTACAAATTGGAGAAGAATGGTAAGTTGCTACAATGGATAAAAGGATGGTTGAGTGGGAGAAGACAGAGGGTGACATTGGTCCACGAAGAGCAGCACCCATTGATTACCATCAATGGGTGCTGCTCTTCGTGGACCAATGTTATTAGTGGAGTCCCACAGGGTTCGGTCTTGGGCCCTCTGTTGATTTTATATATTTATCAATGATATTGATGAAAGTGTATCAGGTTTGTGTCGAAGTTTGCAGATGATATAAAGGTTGGTAGGGTTGTTAATGGCAGTGTGCTACTGCAACAGGATCTAGATGATTTTGGCAGATAGGCCAAGAAGTGGCAACTGAAGTTTAACCTTGACAAATGCAAAGTACTGCATATGGGTAGAAGTAACTCCAGAGAAACGTACTAACTGTGTAGTACTACACTTAAGGTGGTAGAAAATGAAAAAGACCTGGGAGTAATCGTTCTGTCAGATATGAAGTTTTCTGAGCAATGCAGACAGGCTGCCAAGGCAGATCATGGGGTTTTGTCAATGATATATATATATAGGAATTTTGCAGCAGGGAGAAGGTGATTTTCCCTCTGTAAAAGGTAATGGTCAGGCCTTGCCTTGTGTACTGCATACAGGTCCTCATTTTAAGAAGGATGTAGATTTGCTTGAGTGTATACAGAGAAGGGCAACGAGATTGGTGATGGCAATGAAGCGATCCTCTTACCAAGAGAGGCTTAAGTTCTGAAATTGCAGTGGCTGGAGACTAGGCACCTGCACGGTGATCTGATTGAAGTGTATAAGGCCTTGAATGGGTTGAGCACGATGAATTCTGATAGGATCATTCCACTTGTTCAGATTACGAACCTAAGGGTCATAAATTCATATTAAGAAAAGGCAGGTGTAGAATATATATGCGGAAATTTGCCTTAAGCCAGCAGGTGATTAATTGCTGGCACAAATTTCCATCGGTCGTTGTGGAAGTAGATACGTTAAATAAATTAGCATTAGCATTAGTAGAGGCATTTGATGCAAGAAAGCAAGCTTATGCAGCGTCAGCCAAAAAAAAAATAAATAATAAATAAAGTAAAATAAATAAATAAAAAATAACCACTTCCACTTCACCCCTCTGTTCGTTCGAAATACCTCTCCAGCTGAGCCTTAAACTTATTTAGGCTATCAACTTCCACGACAACGGATGGAAGTCTGTTCCACCTACCAACCACCCGCTGGCTAAAGGCAAATTTCCGCACATCTATCCTACATCTGTTCTTCCTCAATTTGAATTTATGCCCTCAGGTGATTATTCTGAGCAAGAGAAAGAATCCCATCAGCATCGAGCATGCTCAAACCATTCAAGGATTTGTACACCTCTATCAGATCACCTCGCTGATGCCTAGTCTCCAGACACTGTAATTCGCAAAAGTTAAGCCTTTCTTTGTAAGAGTACCCCTTTGTTCCATTCACTAATCTTGTTGCCCTTCTCTGTACTCGTTCCAGCAGCTCTACATCCTTCTTCAAATGAGGCCTCCAGGCCTGTATACAGTACTCTAGATGTGGCCTGACCATTGCCTTATACAAGGGAATAATCACCTCCTTATCCCTGCTAGAAAAATTCCTATATATCATTGACAATACACCATGAGCTACTCTTGCAGCCCGTCTGCACTGTTCAGAGAACTTCATACCTGCCTGCACAACCACCCCCAGGTCCCTTTCATTCTCTACCACTGTCACTGTAGTACCACAGAGTTGATACGTTGCCCTGGGGTTGCTGTTTCCCATATGTAGTACTTTACTTTTGTCAATGTTAAACTTCATTTGCCACCTATCAGCCCATCTGCTCAACCTTTCCAGATCCTATTGCAGCAGCATAGTGTCAGTAGTGTCCTTGACAACCCTGCCAACCTTCGTATCGTCTGCAAACGTGGACATTAAGCTTGATATACCATCATCAATATCATTTATAAATACAGAAAACAATAAAGAACCCAATGCTGAACCCTGAAGGACTCCACTAATAACATTAGTCCACGATGAGCAGTGTCCATTGATTACCACTCTGTCTTCTCCCGCTTACCTCCCCTTTATCCATAGCAACAATTTGCCTCCAATGCCACACTGCTCCAATTTGTGCAGCAGTCTTCCATTTGTAACAGTATCAAAAGCCTTTCTAAGATCCAAATATATAATATCAAAGTTATTCCCTGCATCCAGTTCTTTTGTGACTGCATCATAGTATCCAATCAAATTGGTCAGGCAAGACTTCCCCTTAACAAAACCATGCTGTGTCCGAGCTATAACTGAAGTCTTGTCTAGATGATCCTGCAGTGCTGCTTTAACCAGTGCCTCCATTAATTTTCCTCGAACAGAAGTTAAACTCACATTACTTGTGTCAGCCTTTGATCCTCCTTTGTGAATTGGGGGTCACATTTGCACATCTCCAGTCCATGGGTACCTCCCCTGAGTCCAAGGAAGCTCTCATAATTATGGCTAAGGGTGTGCTTACTTCCTTTGCTGCCCCCTTTAATATAACTGGATAGATTCCATCCACCCCAGGTGCCTTTCTCGTCTTTATCTTTCACAATTTCTCCTCCACTTTACTCTCAGTTATTACAAGATTCTCTAGCTTACTGCCAGAGTTGAATACATCTCTGGCAATCCCCTCGCTGAATAACTCTTCGTGTGAATGTCAGTGCAAAATATTCTTTTAGTTTCTTAGCTACTTGAGTAGGATCATCAACAGTTGACCCATCGATATCAAGTGGACCAATCTGATTCATCCCCTTCCTTCTAGAGTTTACATAAGTAAAGAACTCTTTGCTGTTTTTCTTTGCATCCCTTGCCAAAGATATCTCATAATCTGCCTTCGCCTGCCTAATCTCCTGTGTAACTTGGTTACAGATCAACTTGATTCTATCATAGGCTTCTCTGTCACGTGTTAATTTGTATGGATCCCATGCATTTTTCTTCTCTGTCATATGCCTCATTAGTTCATCTGACATCCATTTAGGCCTAAACCTTGAACAATATTTCTTAGTTGGTATGTATAGCCTAGTAGCTTCCAAGATAAGTTCTTTGAATGCTTTCCATTTTGAATTTGCTGTTGGTAACATCATCAGTTGATCCCACTGTATAGAATTTAAATGCTGTCTCAGTCCATCGTAGTCGCCTTTACGAAAGCAATACCCCTTCCCTTTACCCCTAATGGTAGTTACCTCTTTGAGGAACCCCCAGTTCCGAACACTGCCACCTAATTGTTCATTTATCTGCAGATTCTTAATGCATGAAGAATCACTACTGATAATCAAATCAAGAGTATTACTCCCTCTAGTTGCCTCCCGAACATGCTGATATAGAAAACAATCATTCAATAAATTCACAAAAGCCATGCTAGGGTGTGAGTGACCAGCCCCCAAATTCCAGTCAATATCTGGTAAATTAAAATCCCCCATTATAAGACTCTCTGATTTACTGGACCACTCTATTTCTCTGTACAGTTTCTTATTATACTCATCAGAGTCATTAGGCCTATAGCAAACTCCACTCAATTTTGATCTCCCAATGCTTATGTCACACCAAACTGACTCGACACTGCACTGTCCAGCGATGTCGACTTACTTCACTTCCTTGGATTTTATGTGTTTCTTAACTAATAGCATAACCCCTCCTCATTTCCTATGCTTTCTGTACACATTGTACTCCCCAAATTCCAGTTCTGCATTATTTATATCTGTGTGACACCAAGGCTCTGATATCACAACAATATCTGCCTTTGATGTTTTGAGCAATACCTCAAATTCATCAAATTTATTTACCAAACTCCTAGCATTGGTGTACACGCAAGTATACATGCACCTGTTCCTATTCTTAGCTACCCTAACACAACCCGTGTGTTTACTTGTACTGCAATGACTCCCAGCATTCTCTGAAATATCCTGCATCTTGTTTTCCAGGGTGCTGCTCATTCCAATAGAAGCAGTGCAAGAATCACTTTCTCCTCTGCCAGTGGCTACTGTTAATCTATTAGTCCTTGTATCCCCCCACAATCTAGCAGTTTTCCGACCCACCTAACACTGGCTCGATAGCATCAGCAACCATTCTTGCACCCTTTCTATTTTAGTGTATCCCATCCCTGTAGAAGCAGTCTCTCCTGTTAACAAGTACAGACCAGGCTGAAAAAAATTCTACCCCTTGAACCCTGCCCAATCTTTCCAGGGCCGAATTGATCGACAGGGCTCTCATCATATACTCCCTCCTATCGTGTCTGTGCAGAATTGCAGACACTTTCAAATTCAACCCTAATTCACGGCTTTTTCTCATCAATGACCTGTACTTGTTAAGTAATTCCGCCGGTCTCCTACTCTTAATATCATTAGTGGCAACGTGTACAACTATCTCACCTTTTGTGCCCTTAAAAGATGATATCCGCTCTACAACGTCATCATCCTTTACCCCTGGCAGTTATACCCTGGTCCTGTTCCACCTATCCTTTTTACAAAGCATGTTTCCCGTTTCCTTGACAATAGAGTTACCAACAACTACTAGTTCCTTTGGGACCAGCGCATTCTGCCTTGGGGGTTGTCGCTGTGTTGGAGGACCTGGACAGGCATTTGGAGGGAATGGTGTGATTTTTGCTGATACTGCATAAGCTCATACACTGGTTTTCTTGCATCACATGCGACTACTACTATTTGGCGTTTGGTTCCTGGTGGCAGAGTGGCTCTTTTTTATTTTTTTAACTATTGGTAGATGTTCTACTTGATATTGATCATACGGTATCTACGCTATCAACTAGATAACGTATGCCGTCATACATACGTTAAAATACTATGACTACTATGCTGGAAGAGTCCATTGCCCTGTGTGTGCACGATGACGACTATGTAAGGATGGTCTGAAAGGACAGACAATTAACATGGACTGTTCAGTGATGAGTTTAAAGGTACCACAGACCCCAACTTATGCCAACTGAACATGCCCCAGATTACCGACCATCCACCTGTCCGCACAGTTCCTTGTTGACATGCCGGTGCATTGCCTTATACATGTGAACAATCTCCTCCTTTTCCCTACTTGCAGAATTCCTGTATATCATTGCCAAAACTCCATGGCCTGATCTGGCAGCGTGTCTACGCTACTCAGAAAACCTCATGTTTGACTGCACAATACCCCCAGGTCTTTTTCATGCTCTACAACCCTGAGTATAGGTTGGTACATTTTTGTTTTGCTACTGCCACCCATATGCATTACTTTGCATTTGTCAACGTAAATTTCTTTTAACATCTTCTAGCCCATCTTTTCCCGAACCTCTTGCAGTAGCAAACTATCAGTAAAATCCCTGATAATATACAGGGTGATTCACTACCAGTGGGACAAACATGCAGGAGGTGTAGGGGACACAAAGACAAAACGGAATCACATAGCATTGCACATTCCGAAGTGCCTTCGTCATGCGGTAGAGGACGTAGAAAGGGAGGTCGCGTGAACAGTGTTCCCGCTGTAAGTCAGCATTTGCGAACCGTTTCTGTTGAAGAAACCAAGTAACAAAAGTCCTCCAGAGTGGATAATCCGCCGCAGGCTTCAATGATTGGACGCGTTGCAGATGGTATGAACTCATTTGGTTTGTTGACAGTATCCTCCATACAGTGGATTGGGAAATACCCAATCGTTGGCCTATAGCTCGAGTACTCGAGTATATGATGAGAGCCTTGTCGATCAATTCGGCCCTGGAGGGATTGTGCAAGGCTCAAGGGGTAGAATTTTTTTCAGCCTGGACTGTACTTGTTAACAGGAGAGATTGCTTCTACAGGGATGGGATACACTTAAATAGAAAGGGTGCAAGAATTTTTGCTGATGCTGTCGAGGCAGTGTTAGGTGGGTCGGAAAACTGCTAGTTGGGGGGGATACAAGGACTAATAGATTAACAGTAGCCACTGGCAGAGGTGGAAGTGATTCTTGCACTGCTTCTATTGATATGAGCAGAAGTCTGAAAAACAAGATGCAGGATATTTCAGAGACTGCTGGTAGTCATTGCGGTACAAGTAAACACATGGGTTGCGTTAGGGTAGCAAAGAATAGAAACAGGTGCATGTATACCTGCGTGTACACCAATGCTAGGAGTTGGTAAATAAATTTGATGAATTTGAGGTATTGCTCAAAACATCAAAGGCAGATATTGTTGGGATATCAGAGACGTGGTGTCACACAGATATAAGTAATGCGGAACTGGAATTTGGGGAATACAATGTGTATAGAAAGGATAGACAGGACAGGAGGGGAGGAGGGGTTATGCTATTAATTAAGAAACACATAAAGTCCAAGGAAGTGAAGCCAGTTGACATCGATGGACAGGGCAGTGCCGAATCAGTTTGGTGTGACATAAGCATAGGGAAATCAAAATTGAGAGTAGGAGTGTGCTATAGGCCTAATGACTCTGATGAGTATAATAAGATATTGTACAGGGAAATAGAGTGGGCCAGTAAATCAGAGAGTCTTATAATGGGGGATTTTAATTTCCCAGATATTGACTGGAATTTGTGGGTTGGTCACTCGCACACTAGCAAGGCTTTTGTGGATTTATTGGATGATTGTTTTCTACATCAGCATGTTCGTGAGGCAACAAGAGGGAGCAATACTCTTGATCTGATTATCAGTAGTGACTCTTCGTGCATTAAGAACCTGCAGATAAATGAACCACTAGGTGGCAGTGATCACAGTGTGTTGAAGTGGGATTTACTCAAGGAGGTAACTACCATCAGAGGTAAAGGGAAGGGTTTTTGTTTTCGTAAAGGCGACTATGATGGTCTGAGACAGTATTTAAATTCTGTACAGTGGGACCAACTGATGATGTTACCAACAGCAAACTCTAAATGGGAAGCATTCAAGGAACTAATCTTGGAGGCTACCAGGCTTTACATACCAACTAAGAAATATTGTTCAAGGTTTAGGCCTAAATGGTTGTCAGATGAACTAATGAGACATGTGGCAGAGAAGAAAAATGCATGGGATACATATAAATTAATGGGTGACATGGAAGCCTATGATAGATATAAGTTGGTCTGTAACCAAGTCACAAAGGAGATTAGGCAGGCAAAGGCAGACTACGAAAAATCCTTGGCAAAGGATGCAAAGAAAAACAGAAAAGAGTTCTTTACATACTTGAACTCGAGAAGGAAAGGGATGAATCAGATTGGTCCACTGGATATTGATGGTTCAACAGTTGAGGATCCTGCTCAGGTGGCTAACAATCTAAACGAGTATTTTGCATCTACATTCACGCATGAGGAGTTATTCAGGAAGGAGAATGATGTAGGTAAAGTAAACATTGGCAGTGAGCTGGATGATTTTGTAATAACTGAGAGGAAAGTGGAGGAGAGATTGTTGAGGATAAACATAAAAAAGGCACCTGGGGTGGATGGGATCTATCCAGTTATATTAAAGGAGGCAGCAAAGGAAGTATGCAAACCCCTAGCCATAATTATGAGAGCTTCTTTGGACTCAGGGGAGGTACCCATAGACTGGAGATGTGCAAATGTAACCCCAATTCACAAAGGAGGATCAAAGGCTGACACAAGTAATTATAGACCTGTTAGTTTAACTTCTGTTCCAGGTAAATTAATGGAGGCACTGGTTAAAGAAGCACTGCAGGATCATCTAGACAAGAATTCAGTTATAGCTCAGACGCAGCATGGTTTTGTTAAGGGCAGGTCTTGCCTGACCAATTTGATTGGATACTATGATGTAGTCACAAAAGAACTGGATGCAGGGAATAACTTTGATATTATATATTTGGATCTTAGAAAGGCTTTTGATACTGTTGCACATGGAAGACTGCTGCACAAATTGGAGCAGTGTGGCATTGGAGGCAAATTGCTACTATGGATAAGGGGATGGTTGAGTGGCAGAAGACAGAGAGTGGTAATCAATGGACACTGCTCAACGTGGACTAATGTTATTAGTGGAGTTCCTCAAGGTTCAGTGTTGGGTCCGTTGTTGTTTTCGGTGTTTATGAATGATATTGATGATGGGATATCAAGTTTAATGTCCAAGTTTGCAGATGATACAAAGGTTGGCAGGGTCGTTAAGGACACTACTGACGCTATGCTGCTGCAACAGGATCTGGAAAGGTTGAACAGATGGGCTGAGAGGTGGCAAATGAAGTTTAACATTGACAAATGTAAAGTACTACATATGGGAAACAGTAACCCCAGAGCAACGTATCAACTCTGCGGTACTGCACTGACAGTGGTGGAGAATGAAAAGGACCTGGGGGTAATTGTGCAGGGAGATATGAAGTTCTCTGAGCAGTGCAGACGAGCTGCAAGAGTAGCTCATGGTGTCTTGTCAATGATATACAGGAATTTTTCTAGCAGGGATAAGGAGGTGATTATTCCCTTGTATAAGGCAATGGTTAGGCCACATCTTGAGTACTGTATACAGGTCTGGAGGCCTCATTTCAAGAAGGATGTAGAGCTGCTGGAACGGGTACAGAGAAGGGCAACAAGATTAGTAAATGGAACAAAGGGTTGCTCTTACGAAGAAAGGCTTAAGTTTTGCAAATTACAGAGTCTGGAGACTAGGCACCGGCGAGGTGATCTGATAGAGGTGTATAAGGCCTTGAATGGTTTGAGCATGCTCAATGCCAATGGGATTCTTCATCTTTCTCAGAATAATCACCTCAGAGGGCATAAATTCAAATTGAGGAAGGACGGATGTCGGATAGATGTGCGGAAATTTGCCTTTGGCCAGCGGGTGGTTGGTTGGTGGAACCGACTTCCATCACTTGTTGTTGAAGTTGATAGCCTAAACAAATTTAAAGCTCAACTGGACAGGTATTTCGAACGAACGGAGGGGTGAAATGGGAGTGGGTTTTTTTTTTTTTTTTTTTGGCTGATGCTGAATAAGCTTGCTTTCTTGCATCGTATGCCTCTACTAATGCTAATGCTAATGCTAATACTCGTACTCGGATTGCCTTCTGCAAGACATAGGACATTTTCCTGATTGTCTGACGTCCTCGTCGTTCGCTCTCGATTCATGGTACCTCTCGTGAAACAACCAGTCTCACGTAATCTTCTGTGCACACGTGCGAAAATCGTATGATGAGGGGCACGCCTGTGCTGGAAACGTTTCTGGTACAAGCGCAGAGCGGCGCGCCCGTTACAGTCCGCAGCTCCATACGCGAGGTGCATGTCCGCCAGTTCAACGTTTGAATACTCGTCCATCCTACTGCTTCTGGAACCGGTTCGCAAATGCTGACTTCCAGCGGGATCGTTGTTCACGCGACCTCCCGTTCAATGTCCTCTACCGCATGACGAAGGCATTTCGGACCTTTAGCATTAGCATTAGTAGGGGCATTTGATGCAAGAAAGCAAGCTTATGCAGCATCAGCCAAAAAAAAAAAAAAAAACCCCACTTCCATCTCACCCCTCTGTTCGTTCCAAATACCTGTCCAGCTGAGCCTTAAACTTATTTAGGCTATCAACCTCCACCACAAGGGATGGAAGTCTGTTCCACCAACCAACCACCCGCTGGCTAAAGGCAAATTTCCTCGCGTCTATCCTACATCTGTCTTTCCTCAATTTGAATTTATGCCCTCTCAGGTGATTTTTCTGAGCTAGAGGAAGAATCCCATCAGCATTGAGCATGCTTAAACCATTCAAGGCTTTATACACCTCTATCAGATCACCTCGCTGGTGCCTAGTCTCCAGACACTGTAATTTGCAAAACTTAAGCCTTTCTTCGTAAGAGCACCCCTTTGTTCCATTCACTAATCTTGTTGCCCTTCTCTGTACTCGTTCCAGCAGCTCTACATCCTTCTTGAAATGAGGCCTCCAGACCTGTATACAGTACTCTAGGTGTGGCCTGACCATTGCCTTATACAATGGAATAATCACCTCCTTATCCCTGCTGGAAAAATTCCTGTATATCATTGACAATACTCCATGAGCTACTCTTGCAGCCCGTCTGCACTGCTCAGAGAACTTCATATCTGCCTGCACAACCACCCCCAAATTGCAATGTAATGTGATTCCGATTCGTCTTTGTGCCCCTTACAGCTCCTGCAAGTTTGTCGCACTGGTAGTGAATCACCCTGTATAACTTATAGTTTTATATTATAATATAAAACTATATTATTAATTAAAATATAGTTTAATAAGATAACGTTTCGGGTATTTTACCGACACCGATCATCAGACCATGCTGTGCTGAAAACAGAAAGGGCTAGAAATTTGAATATTTTAGGATATTACAGTTACAATTACCAATATTATAATTTACAAATTACGATTCTGTAGTATTCAGTTTTGAATTGCTGTTACAATAGAAAACAGGACATCTAATGTAATACAAAGAGATTAAATTCATACCTGCCAACAGCCTCTTCTTACTACCAGAAGCTTTATGCGCGTACAGGCTGCCGGCAGTTAATTTATAGCAGAGGGATTAACCCCGTTAACCAATGGGACAGTGTCATATTTTTATCCAGGATCTGGGCTTCTTGTATAGTAGAAGCCAGGGGTGAACCCTGATGTATGATCTTACCGATACCAATCATCAGACCATGCTGCTGGCGCCAGGTTTTATCCTGGATCCGAGATTCTTGAGTAGTGCGAGCCTGGGGTGTCCTTTGCTCCCCTACTCTGAATATCAGGTTTGGTGTGCAGGCTGTCAAGGGATTAGGAAATCCCTAATTACTGTCTCTAGCGGCTATTGCTATTTAATGACAGAGTCAAGATTAACGGATCAATTGAACGATGTTTTAAAGAATAGCCTTGAGTTGAAATAACAGATTTAATATCTAACAAGACTAAGCTGACGACACAGAGCCGTCCACACGAATGTTAAAAGTTAAAATAATCTGTAAAAGTGTTTTTCATAAATTTTATTGTGATTTAATATAAACATTAATTTTTACGATCTAACTGAAATATCCCAGGGCCGGATAAAATTCTTTCGCGAGCCAGATTCGGCCAGCGGGCTGTAGTTTGAGTATCCCTGGTCTAGAAAATAAGGAAATCAACAATAGAACACATGCAATTTACAGATATAATATATACTCCACAATATGGTCCAAGTCGCTGAGGCATCTGAAACCCTACATCACTTTGGAAATAGCTTGTAGGCTTCTTCAGTTGATTTGTAGTTAGCTAATCTCAGGTTGAAGAATGTCCATATTGTGACCATATTGTTATTGTTACTTTGTCTCCTGTACTGCATTAGTATTTGGGATCTGATGCCAGACCATATTGCGGTGTGTGTAATGTATGTCTAGAGTAACGTGTGTTCATAAATCTAATTGAATGTTGCACGGACTGTGAAACTCGTAAATTTTATTTCATAAATGTACGAAACTCTGAAATAAATTTCATAAATATCAGGTAGCTAATCTCAGGTAGAAGAAACTGTTTCTTCTGCCTGAACACAGATTCTTCTACCTGAGATTAACTATCTGATATTTATGAAATAAATTTGTAGTTAGCTAATCTCAGATAGAAGAAATTCTTTCTTCTACCTGCGATTAACTAACTACAAATCAACTGAAGAAGCCTACAAGCTATTTCCAAAGTTTGTTCATCCTGATTGAGCCCACAGATTAAAAAAAAAACTTGCTAATCTGTTGGGGAGGGGGGGGGAGTATTGATCCAGCTGTTTATTCGATCCCTACTGAATTACCCTTTGTACCTGGAGCGTCGTTTTAATTTTATATAAATTTTTTATATTATTATTTTCTTCTGATTAATTTTTTTATTTGATTTAATCCCCCCCCCCACAAATGGATCTCTTTTTGTTCCTCCAGATGTCACTGTTTAAATGACATGGTGATAGTATTGTTTGAGAGAGTGTGAGCGTATCTACCGGTCTGGTTTTATCTGAATAAGCTTGATTTGTACTAACTTTTTTTTTTTTTTTAATTTTTTTCCTAATTTTTCAATTTTAATCAAAAATATGGCAGGAGGCATAGAATTGAATACTGGAAATTCCATCCTTGATGGAAAAGTGAAACAATGGTTGCAGTGGGATAAGGTAAATTTTGTGTATTTTTAGAACTGAGATGAATTACTGATTGACAGTTTGTTAGAGCCACCTTGATGTTATGACCTTGGCCACTTGAATATATAAATGTAGTATCTTCCCCTCAAAATAAAATAAATGTGGGCGTTGCCTGTACATATTTTCATATTCAAAAGTTCCGATAAAGTAAAACATTTCCCCTCCCCCCATTCCTCCTGATTATTTTTGCCAATATGATTGGCAATAGTGCCACGGCAAATCGGAACGGGAGGTGAGGCAAAAAATAATTATACATATTAAAAAAAAAAAAAACCTAATTTCACACAAAACACAAAAAAATTACGAAATAATTCTATTTTATTTTCTTGAGCCATATATGCACTTCTTGCGACTCACCACCTGAAGGGGGGTTTACATTGCACAGCTGCGTAACTAGCAGTTACAGAATCGGTTCAATGATTTTTTTTTTTTTTTTTTAAGTACTGCTTCATACACAATATCTGAAATTACAAAAAATGTTTTTCAGTCAGTTGGAAAAAACGTTTTTGCAGTGTTAATCCCGTTTTATTTGAACTCCTGCACTGTGATTTTAGTAGTTTAAAAAATAAAATGTAAAAAAATTTCAGGCAATTTTTGCAGTTTATTTGCTGTTATATGATGTGTTCATGTTTGATGTTAAAACCAGTGAAAGTATATCTCAACCCATTTTGAGCTACAGACTGTCTTGGAATCCTGTGGAGACAATATATCCTGATCCCCCCACCCCAAAATACAGTCAACGTATTTTATATCCTGACCCCCCCCCAATACAATCAATGTGTAAGGTTTGTTGTCACTAATAGCATTAGGAAGATTTCATCATATAACAGTCTTGTTTTAGATGAATATCCTCTGGTGTAACAGCATGTGAGGTACAGATAATCCTTGTATAACACTGTAGGTAGGTTCCTATAAAATCTCGTGCAGTGTAGAACCATGTTATATGGAACTAGGAACCAATACAAAAGAGAGTTATGTTCCAAAAGCTAACAAAAATACACCATTTTTTTTTATAACTATCTGAAACTTAATTTTTATTAAAAATAGTAATAACTGAACAAACGTCTTACAAACTGCGATAAATATATGCCAGATAATATACGTTCATTTAATTTTCTTCCTCTTCATCACTGCTAAGCACAATCAAACAAGAACATTTTCTCTTTTGCAGAATATCTTCACCTAAATTTACTTCTGCAGCCTAGATTTTGTGTTTCTTCTGCTCGCTAAAAAAATCAGTAATCTTGAGTTTGTTTGCTTTTGCTTGATAGACCTTTAACAATTTTATAGTATGGTGCTAAGCATTTCTGCCCCTTTTAGTCGAAGGATCTACATTCAAAAAATAAGATTATAATTCCTCAGCTAAATTTATGCCTTCTCGTATGCTTTTTAGTATAAAATTTGGAACCAGAATTTTCATCTGTGCCTATCATCCTCTGAATTGATTTGGTTTACTTCCATTTTTACGAAATCTGCTTTTGCTGGCCTGTTTTCTACCAGTAATTCTTGAACATCTTCAGTAGTCATATCATCAAAACCTTCCCCTCCTACCAACTTAGCAAGTTCTACTATTGCACCGATTCCATTTTCTGCCAGTTTGACCATATTTCCTGAATGAACTGATCTGGCCATACATTTTAACAATACACAGTCAATTGATGGTTGGTTTTACCTCTTTAAATGATAAAGATGTTATTCCGATACAGTGCACAATTGAAAAATGTTTCCATGCCTCTATTACTTCAATAGATTCAGGATCAATTTTTTCCAAAATCGATTGTAACGATTTTCTGTTGTATATTAGTTATCTGATGGCACTGGGGGTTCCCCCCCCCATCTCCATGATTTTTGAGTAATGAGTTTTAAAGGTAAATTAAAGAAATTGTATTAGGTGGTGGTATTACTTCAATGTTTGGATGACTTAAACTTTTGGATGGCCTGGTGCATTATCCAATAATAATAAAACTTTGAAATCTAGATTTTCTTCCTCGAGTTCGGTAGCACAGAACCTAACATGGGGATTTCCCAATAATTATTTTTGCATAAAGCAGAGCCAAAAGCAGAGATTCACAAAAAAAAGAATAGAAATGTTGAAATTAATCCGTAATAGCAGCATTTTCCCCACACAAAAGCTCAAAAATACAGTGTTATGCGAGGTTTGCTGCAATTCTCTAATCGTGTTAGACCGAAACTGTGTTATATAAGTACTGTTCTGTGCAAGGATTGATGCAATTTATCAATCTTGTTAGAGCAAAACCATTTTGCAGAAGTACCATGTTTTATGCGGGGGTTGCCTGTACATATTTGCATATTCGAAAATGAAGTCACCTGTGAAACTAAATAATACTGTTACTGAACAAGTTACAGCAAATGACTAATATTTTACACAAAGCAGATACGTATGAATCTATTGGCTCTTGGTTAGGGAAGAAGAGCAAAGGGAGAATTTAAGCAGAGGCTTACCCTTCATTTTGAGGTCACATTCTTTTGAACATAGCAACAATATCAGTGTTTTATTTTGTTTGATTTCAGATGATATAAATCACTTTCATGCACTATTGTCTATGTAATACAGGATCACCTAGACAAGACAGCAGTAATAGTTCAGACACAGCATGGGTTTGTTAAGGGGAAGTCTTGTCTGACCAATTTGATTGAATACTACGATGTGGTCACAAAGGAAACAAAAAATAATTTTGATATCATATACTTGGATTTCAGGAAAGCTTTTGATACTGTTTCACGTGGAAGACTACTATACAGATTGGAGCAGTATGGCATTAATGGCAAGTTACTGCAATAGATAAAGAGATGGTTGAGTGGAGATGGCAGAGAGTGGTAATAAATGGACACTGCTCTACATGGACTAATGTTATTAGCGGAGTCCCCCAGGGTTTGGTGCTGAGCCAATTGTTGTTTTGTGTGTGCAAATGACTAATATTTTACGCAAAGCAGATATGTATGAATCTATTGGCTCTTGGTTAGGGAAGAAGAGCAGAGGAAGAATTTAAGCAGAGGCTTGTCCATCATTTTGAGGTCACATTCTTTTGTACATAGCAACAATATCAGTGTTTTATTTTGTTTTATTTCAGATGATCTAAATCACATTCATGCACTCTTGTCTGTGTAATACAGGATCACCTAGACAAGACAGTAGTAATAGTTCAAGCACAGCATGGGTTTGTTAAGGGGAAGTCTCGGAAGTTTTCTGAGCAGTGCAGATAGTCTGCAAGAGTAGCTCATGGTGTCTTGTCAATGATATACAGGAATTTTTCTAGCAGGGATAAGGAGGTGATTATCCCCTTGTACAAGGCAGTGGTAAGGCCACACCTTGAATTCTGTGTAGAAGTCTGGAGCCCTCATTTTAGGAAGGATGTAGAGTTGCTAGAATGAGTACAAAGTAGGGCAACAATGTTTAGTGAGGGGAACAAAGGGGGTGCGCTTACCAAGAAAGGCTTAAGTTCTGAAAATTGCAGTGCCTGGAGAGTAGGCACCTGCGAGTTGATCTGATTGAGGTGTATACGATCTTGAATGGGATGAGCAAACTGAATGCTGATAGGATTCTTCCTCTTGCTCAGATTAAGAACATGAGGGGGCATAGATTCAAATTGAGAAAAGACAGTTGTGAATTGATGTATGTTGAAATTTGCCTTTAGCCAGCAGGTAGTTGATTGATGGAACAGACTTCCATTTTTTGTTGTGGATAGCCTAATTAAATTTAAGGCTGAGCTGGACAGGCATTTGGAGTTAATAGATGGGTGAAATGAGAAAGTTTTTTTTTTTTTTGTGGCCGATGCTCCATAAACTTGCTTTTTGCATTGTATGCCTCTGCTAATGCTATAATGCCAATGCTAAGCTTGCTTTCTTTCATCATTTGCTTTTATTTATGCTAATGATCAAAGCATAAGAATGCTTAGTACATCATAACCAGTAGAGATCCAGCTGAATTAATAGGAGCAAGCAAATTATAGTACTCTAATAATCAGATACCAAAAAAGTTTCCATATACATAGAGTATTATTATTTTTTTTTTATTTACATATACACAAACACCTTCCATTTACAATCAATCCTGTTAAGAAACCTCTACAGATTATAAAGTATCTCTTACAAATACATATGGTAGTACAAACCTAAGAAATGACATGCCTATTTATATAAAGCCTCCTCAACAATTCATGCTGAGGAAAATGGACCATAATCTACCACGCTGGTCCAGTGCGGGTTGGCAGATCGACCGTATTCAGCAGTCAGGGGCTTGAACCCCGGTCTAACTCAAAGAGCATGTGC
The DNA here is from genome assembly GCF_048544385.1 of Mastigoproctus giganteus. Classification (NCBI taxonomy): domain Eukaryota; kingdom Metazoa; phylum Arthropoda; class Arachnida; order Uropygi; family Thelyphonidae; genus Mastigoproctus; species Mastigoproctus giganteus. The sequence goes on from NC_143576.1 coordinate 17,773,560, forward strand.
TACTGCACTCCCGCTCCTGACCACTCGGCTATGGAGGCAATACCTGCACGTGGAAGACTGCTGCACAAATTGGAGCAGTGTGGCATTGGAGGCCAATTGCTGCTATGGATAAAGGGATGGTTGTGGAAAAGACAGAGAGTGATAATCAATGGACTCTGCTCATTGTGGACTAATGTTATTAGTGGAGTCCCTCAGGGTTCAGTGTTGGGTCCATTATTGTTTTCTGTATTTATAAATGATATTGATGATGGTATATCAAGCTTAATGTCTAAGTTTGCAAGACGATACAAAGGTTGGCAGGGTTGTTAAGGACATTACTGACGCTGTGCTGCTGCAACAAGATCTGGAAAGGTTGAGCAGATGGCTGAGAGGTGGCAAATGAAGTTTAACATTGACAAATGTAAAGTACTACATATGGGAAACAGCAACCCCAGAGCAACGTATCAACTCTGTGGTACTACACTGACAGTGGTAGAGAATGGAAAGTATCTGGGGGTAATTGTGCAGGCAGATATGAAGTTCTCTGAGCAGTGCAGATGGGCTGTAAGAGTAGCTCATGGTGTATTGTCAATGATATACAGGAATTTTTCTAGCAGGGATAAGGAGGTGATTATTCCCTTGTATAAGGCAATGGTCAGGCCACTCCTTGAGTACTGTATACAGGTCTGGAGGCCTCATTTCAAGAAGGATGTAGAGCTGCTAGAACGAATACAGAGAAGGGCAACAATATTAGTGAATGGAACAAAGAGTTGCTCTTACGAAGAAAGGCTTAAGTTTTTCAAATTACAGTGTCTGGAGACTAGACACCGGCGAGGTGATCTGATAGAGGTGTATAAAGCCTTGAATGGTTTGAGCATGCTCAATGCCGATGGAATTCTTCCTCTTGCTCAAAATAATCACCTGAGGGCATAAATTCAGATTGAGGAAAGAGAGATGTAGGATAGATATGCGGAAATTTGCCTTTAGCCAGCGTATAGTTGGTTGGTGGAACAGACTTCCATCCCTTGTTGTGGAAGTTGATAGCCTAAATAAATTTAATGCTCAGTTGGACAGGTATTTGGAACGAACGGAGGGGTGAAATGGGAGCTGGTTTTTTTTTTTTTTTTTTGGCTGACCCTGCATAATCTTGCTTTCTTGCATCCTATGCTAATGCTGAAGGAGACACAATATCTCCGAAGTTGTTTACTGCTGCCCTTAAGGAAACTTTCAGAAAATTAGACTGGTCACAGAAAGGAGTCAATGTGAATGGAGAGTACCTAAGCCATTTACGATTTGCAGATGATGTTGTGGTCATAAGCCATGATCTCAAATAATTAGAGGAAAATCTTATTCAGTTATGCAGAGTCAGTAAGGATTTTGGACTAAAGATGAATATGGCTAAAACAAAAGTAATGATTGAACAAGTATGCCACAGAAAGGGATATAATGATTGAAGGAGCAGTAATTGAAAAGGTGGAGCCATATACTTATCTGGGACAAGTTATTAGCTGTAATAATGATAAATGGCTGGAAGTGAAGAGAAGAATAAATTTTGAATGGATAGCATTCAGGAAATATAGTCACATACTGAAGTGCAATATCCTAGTTTGTCTGAAACGTAAAATAATGTACCAATGTATACTCCCCACCATGACTTAGAAGTGAAACTTGGGCACTCACCAAAAGAATGGAAGAGAAGCTGAGAACTACGCTGCAAAGAATGGAACGAATTATATTGGGATTCAGACTGTTGGATAAGAAGAGAAACACATGGATTAGGCAGCAAACTCGAGTAAAGGACATTCTTATCAAAACTGAAGAACTAAAATGGTCTTGGGCAGGACACGTAGCTCGAAGACATGATGACAGATGGACTAAGAAGATAACAGAATGGTACCCAAGAGGAGCTAAGAGAAAACCTGGATGACAACAACGGAGTTGGACAGATGAAATTCGTGAGTTTGTGGGTAGTAAATGGATGGCCATTGCACAAAACAGAAGGAACTGGAAAGTTGCTGGAGAGGCCTTCATCCTGCAGTGGATTGAAAATGGCTGATGATGAATACTGAAATGTTCCCATGTTTTCTGATTTTGTTAAGAGCAATAATATAGACATTTTACAATTTAGGAATATCATTGCCACCCACCTAACAGTACTAATTAAGAATTTTTCCAAACCATTTAAGAAAACTCCAGAAAACAGTTGCATTGGATTTGTGATCCCTATGCTTTTGATCTTTATTCATGTCCCGAAATTACCATTCAGCAGAAGGAAGATCTTATCGACCTGTCATCTGAAGAAGCATCGTGCTCTTTTCGAGACTACTTGGGAAACATTTTGGCTTTCACTTCGAGATGAATATCCAGAATTATCGAAAATGGTAATACAAACATTGCTTCCTTTCAGGTCTATGAAAACAAAAAATGCATTCCAGATTTGATCCAGAAGATGACATGAGATTAGTAATTTCAAACATTGTACCAAATATGGACCAAATATTATCAGTTATCCAGGCTCATCCTTGTTAATTGTTTTGTTTTGTAATTGTTCATTTTTATTGTTTTTTAATCTTAATTGATGAATAAGAATTTGATTTATTTTTTGTTTTTTGCTGTATTCAATTAAAATATTAAACAATTATTTTAATGTGTAAATTAAAATGGAAACAGTTTTTTTTTATTCCTTTCTCAGTACTCGAATAAAATTTTCTACTGCATAATTTATAAAATGCTATTTTTGTTCTCTAAAAATCTGGTCATCCTACCTCAGGATTTACATTGAGGTTCAATTTTATATTTAATAAAGGGGGTCACGAGCGAAATAAGTTTGCACGCCACTGCCATATACCACAGAATTTTATGAATTTATTTAGAAAAATAAATTCATAAAATTTTCATTTATTTAGAAAAGAATGAATTTATAAAAATATATAGAAAGAGCCTGGGCCTAAGGTCAGTTGGGATATCTGCTAGCTCTTAACACTCTTGTCCATTTGTGTTTTAGCTGAAAAATTAAACCAACTTTTCCTTTTTTTAATTTTCCATTTATCTATTCTGTGAAACAGTCATTCATTTTATGTATTTCTGAAAAAATTGCTACATACAGAAATTAAATACCAGTGAAAACAAATTTTTTTTATTTTCCCAACTACCAGTCCAATCGCATAATTATTTTCAGTCAGATCTGCAAATTTGAGTTCGGAGAAGAGCCCGATACTAACCAGTAAACAGATGTAGAATGATTGTTGTTAAACAAAGGAGAAGCTCTTGGAAATTCAATGGGATGGACCTATGAAGTTTGGCTTTTGCTTCAAAACCATATATAGTACTAAAGTAGTATAACTTTTCTCAGCTTTTCATGTTTGGATAAGTATGAAAAAAATGTTGAAAGTAGTGATCCTAGGCTTTCAAATGTATTTTGTGCCGGAGAAGTACTGTACTTAATATGTGATTTTTATGTCAGAAATGTATTGAGAATTGCATGTGATTGGTATTGAAAAAGAATTAAAATAGCTTGAAATAATTCACTGTAGTATAAAGTGTTTCAATTAAAAGGCACTGGGGTCTAACCTGCTTATTTTTAGGGTTGGTACATTTTGTCTAGATCCTTTTTTTTTTAATCATATCTCAATTGTGGTTTTTAAATTTGATGTTAAAATTAGCCTAAATATTATTTAGATTTTACATTTTTTTTATATTAAAATTTTGCTTAATGCATTTTTCCCAGTAGAAAAGTTGTACCCTGGCCTTGGTTTAGTCGAAAAACAGTGTCATTCTACTTCAGGAATGAATGTAAACTGATTTTATCAAAAAAAAATTAAAAATGAATACAATGCTTGTAGCATGAGGAAATTCTGCACAACTGCAGTCATATAACTAGTGCAGCTAAACACATATACTGAAGACCAAGTATTCCATACAACCATTGTGTGTTTGTTTTTTCTTCAAATAAAACTGGGTTATGTTTGTTTCTGAAATACACTGATGATATTGTTGGACTAAGCTAATGACAGGAAGCAACTTTTCTGTTGAGAAAAAAGCAGCTGATTAGGCAAAGATTTGAACATTTCAACCCAAATACAACAAAAAAGGTGCAGATGACAAATAGCCTAAAGTAAAAATAAGCAAGACACATTCCAGTGCCTTTTAATTGAAACACCTTGTTTATACATATATATATACACTACAGTATTTATTGAAGAGTATACCAAGAAAACCAAAAGGCTATATGAAATTTAATAACTAGGGTGCTTTGCCCCCTGCTCGCTGTGCTCGCTTCTGTTGATAAAATAAAATACTTACAGAAGCTTTTGGCACTGTGTGTCTCTTGCTCAGCTATGAATACATAAACATGTTACTATATCTATATAATATCGGTGTAGATACACCATAGACAACTCTTATAGAAAAACTATGATCATAGTGTGAAAGGCATCATTTCATCTATCTCATATTGTGCTCATCCTTCACAACGAGTTACCATGTATTGCACTACCTCAAATAAGTAACACTTCACTAATAGAGAAGACTATTGTCACTTATTCTCGGTGGGCACCACCACACAGACAGCACCGTTTTATAGCTAGTTGGTTTTTCATTGGTGGTTGCCTTTCACACTGCAATCATAGTTTTTCTTTAAGAGTTGTCTATGAAGTATCTACAGCAATATTATATAGATGTAGAATCTTAAACTTTTAAAATATTATTCCTTGTTGCATTTAGTTTATTTAAATAAATACGTTGCATATGGAAATCAAAAATGGTACCGCGTGGTCATGTTAGATGAACATAGTGTGTGAAGCTTAAATAGAAGCTTGTTTTACCACAATAAAACAAGCTTCTGTTACGTATTGCATGTTACCTGCTTCTCCCATTGGCTGAATAAATATCACTAGGAGGAAAATTATTTTAATGTATAGAAAGATAAAGAATATAGGTAATCAGAGTAAAAGTATACTTATTGTACCATAAGGCCAAATACTCAAGTAACCTAAGTTAGTCTTCAGTGTTATACCTTATAATTAAATACATAAAATACAATAAAATAGTGAAATACAATAAAGATAAAAATAAAATGATGATAAAGCAAATTACTGATAAAAGGATATATTGAATGGTACATTATTCTGTCAGATTGCTGCTAAAGTTAATATAGATTGCGGCTTTAATTTTAGAGCATTTGGACCTAGACGAACTGGCAAACAAAAATAGATAGTGCCAGCCAATTACTGTTAGGATGTATTGAGTGGTGTGCTAGCCCTTGTCAACTTACCATTCAATGTATCCTTTTATCAGTAATTTGCTTTATGGTCATTTTATCTTTATTGTATTTCATTTTTATTATTTTATTGTGTTTTATATGTTTAATTCATTATTAGCCTTATGGTGCAAGGAAGCCTGAGGCTTGTGCTGCCGTATCTGCTGTTTTTAGCTTTTTGAAAGCAATAAAGGTTTTTAATCGTATTTAAAATTTATATGTTATTGTTATTTATTTATGTTTTTTGTTTTTAGATCTGGACATGGTGGCCTAATTAATTAGGTCACTGAGATGTTAAATTTTTAGATATTACCTGGTCTTGGCGCATTATAGCCTTAGTTGCTAATGCGCCAATAAAATCCAAACCAAACAAACAAAGCTTATGCTGCACCAGCCAAAAAAAAGAATTTCTGAGTTACCCTGAGAGAGAGAGAGAGAGAGAGAGAGAGAGAGAGAGAGAGAGAGAGAGAGAGAGAGAGAGAGAGAGAGAGAGAGAGAGAGAAGTAGAAGGAAATCACCAATAAAGAGAAGAATGATGATATCCAGCTCAGGACCCTGGGTGTGCCAAACCCATACTCACCAGATGTGAGCCCCTAGGGTTATAATTATAGGGTATAACACTGAAGACTAACTTAGGTTACTTAAGTATTTGGCCTTATGGAACAATAGGCGTACTTTTACTGTGATTACCTATATTTCTATATTCTTATTAAATTTCATATGGCCTTTTGGTTCTCTTGGTATGCTGTTAAAAAAAAAAAACTGTAGTATATATTTTACAGACTGATGTAATGTTAAATCAACAATTTGATGGCATTAATCTTATCTGAGACTTTTTCTAATTTTCTATTCTTTATTTTAAATCTTACACACACACACACACACACACACACACAAAAACATAGACACACAGGTATATACACATAAATGTGTATGTTTTATTCATTCATTTTGTAGAATGAGGATACAAGAGCTGCAGTTCTTAAGCTAGTTAAGAAGAATGACATAGGTGCCTTAGATAAGATGCTAATGACAAGGTTGGGTTTTGGCACAGCAGGTAAGAAATAAAATTGAAGAATCTTAATAAAAAGAGCTCTTTAACAGTTTGCATTAATATTTTACAACTTTTACATTTATATACTATAATGAATAAGATATTTTTGCTGGGATGGGAGGCTTTGTAAAGCTGTTTAAAGGTATGAAGTGGCAATGATGTTTTATTTTTGAAATTGAATACAGTACTTGTTACTGATTTGATGAGAATTTTTTCTAGGTTTTTTTTTTTTTTTTTTTTTTAGGAGCATTAGCAACTAAGGCCATATTGCTCCGGTAGATGCGGTGGTCATTCCCTGACCTTTCTGCATCCTCCGTATTTGGTGGTCACGGGCTCGAACCCCGGTCTAATCAAGAAGCATGTGCTACGCACTGCTGCTCCTTCTCACCTGGCTACGGAGGCACCTCTTAAATCTTATAGGATTATCCAATGTAATACTTTGAAGCATCATTTCATTTATGCGCTCAAAGGAAGATACTTTAATAACAGTCATTTCATGATGTACCAGCAGAATTATGCATTTTTTTAAATGTTGGTCAACTCCCAGTAATGGATTCTGATACATCAAGTAGCTATATTGACGTTAAAAACATTTTTACTGGTGTTATTTGGATAAAAACATTATGTTACCTAGAAATCGTCACGAAACCTGATATGCGTGCAGTGACACAACAAGTACAACACATGCGTCCAAGAAAACTCAATTGTACGCAACAAGTGCAGTGATACAAGTACAGTTGAGCAGTGACATGCTATGTTATACTGTTATATCAGCATAATGATTAATATGCAAGTGACATAGGTGCCTTAAGAAAGGAAAGTTGAACAGAAATGTGAATCCAGATGAAATTCAACAAGAGTGTTTTGTTATAGCTGGGAGTTCCCAAACTGCACCCAAAAAAACTCGAGCTGAAGTAATGAAGGAATATCATGACTGGAAGAAAAGGAAATTTAAACTATGCCAAATCGTAATGAAATTCAACCTCAGAGTTCTACTATGCCTGGTACTTTCAGGAATCTAAAACTCCAGCAGAACGGATGAAGGAATATCGTGCACAAAAAAAAGCGAAATTAGAAATGACTAATAATGAGACTCCTGATTACATCCCTATGGTGTCTGCACGAGTTTGAAAAACTAGTGTACAAAAACCCATTTGGATTTAGTTGTAATGTTTGTGATCGTGATCATTTATGGTTTCAATTAGATTTGAAACCATTTCTAACAACTTCATATGAATTACTTCAATACTTTCATGACGTGTAATACATATCATGTCATACTTCATTGAAAGATGGATGGATACCAACTATGGCCACATCAAATGGATTTATACATCCAACATATCCTGCTCATTTGCCTCCACTAGATGTTTTAACCGAGCATTTGATATTACAACGATTACCCTTTATGCAAATTCTTCGTTTACGTTACGAACATGGACAATATGGGATAATTGGACAAGTCATAAATGTACCAGTTAACATAAATGCGATGGTTCATCAGTCACCTAGAGAATTAGATGACGGTTATGCCATTAATGTACATATAAAACGAAGAGTCATACATAAATCATCATATCTTTTTTTTTTTTTTTTTTTTTTATGAAAACCCCAAACAGAAGAGGTATTAGAACCTATAGTACTATGCTTGGGTTGGAGGTTCAGAAGACGAAAGAAGATATTTGTTGCCATTAGACTTGAACTTCTGTAGACTGTAATTTTCAGGAAATGCATATGAAGAAAGATTGTTCCAGAAAATGGCAGATGAATGAATAAACGAGAAAGATAAGTTGGTTCTGTGAGTTTGAAGTTGGACAATAAATGGATGTTTGCTGGTGGCAGCACGTGTTTAGACTGTTTTTAAAGAGAGAGCGGGAATATAGAAGCCAATTCAGAAGAACAGTGCCCATAGTATCTGTAGAAAAAGCCTGCAGCAGAAACAGTACATCTATGAGACAGCAAGTGGGGAGACTCTGTTAGAGAGGAGTCATTTATTAACCTAACTGCCCTCTTCTGAATGGAATCTAGAAGCCTAAGAGACGTTTTGGGGGGCACTGCCCCAGATGTGGAAACAATATTCCATGGTAGGGAAGATTTGCAATTTGTACGGAGTGAACAGCTGTTTGGAAGAAAAGTAATGCCGAGAGCGAAAGAGAAAACCAAGTTTTTTAGATGCAGAGGAAGCAATATTTGTAATGTGCTTATGCCAAGACAGATTAGAAGTCAGTGTAATCCCCAAAACAGATATATCATTTTGCCTAGAAATCGGAGTGTCACCAAAGATAAGCATAGGAGCAGAAGAATCCTTTTTGCGAGATATAAGACAAGACTGAGTTTTAGAAGGATTGAAATCAACTAAGTTGTCTTTGCCCCACTGGAGATCGGCATTCACAGAATTGGTAGCGGATATTCGAGAAGTTGAAGCTGATTGAGCAGGGCAAGGTTTCTCAAAATGGAATGTGGAATGCAATGTGCTATCATCGGCAAAACTATGGATAGGATTTCCGGTCAATGGAAGAAGGTCATTAATATACAAGAGGAAAAGAGTGAGAGAAAGAACTGAACCTTCGGGGGGAAACCAGCATTAGTGGAGAAGTTAGAAGACAGAGAGACATCTACCATTACCCTCAGTGAGCGATCAGAGAGAAAACTAGATAACCAATTGCAAAAGTTGGCATACCATAAAATGGAAGCTTGTTTAGAAGGCCTTTATGCCAAACATGATCGAAAGCCTTTGAGATGTCAAGAGCAACTGCTTGCGTTTCACCGAACATTTCCATTGAATTTATCCATAAATGAGTAACATAAGCCAGAATATCACCAGTGGATCGATACTGACGGAATCCATGCTGCAATCGTTGTTCAGACAGAAGGTTTCTAAGTAGTTTAAGAGTTACGGTTAATTGATTTCTTCATTACTTTAGAAAGAGTAGAAGTAATTGCAATGGGACAGTAATTGGATGGAAGGGATTTGTCACCCTATTTAGAAACTGGCTGGATATGAGCAAATTTCCAATCAGAAGGAAAAACACCTTTGGAATAAGAAAGTAAAAAAAGGTGGCAAAGAACAGGAGTAAGCACAGGTTTTGAGAACAAGTGGAGAAATATCATCAGGACCTAGAGCTTTCTTAGTATCAAGATTCGTCAAAATTCTTCTGACATCCTTTTGATGGAAGACATCTGGAGGCATTGAATGGAGCATGTTGGGAATGGTGGGAAGTGTTTTAACAAGATCATTAATACATGAGTTGGAAGAAAAATGGGATGCTAGCAGGTCAGCTTTATCCTTGGCTGAAGTGACAACAGAACCATCTGGTTTTGACAGACTTGGGAACAGAGATGGGCAAAAGTTGCGGCCAATAGCTTTGGCAAGAGACCAGAATGCTCGGCTACCATTAGGGCAAGAAGCAAGTTTTCTACTCTTAGCCTGTTAAAAATCTAGTTTGGACTGATTAATAACTGCTTTACAATTGTTGCGAGCTTTGGTGTAGGCAGAAAATGAAATTGAAGAATTGGAAACAAGCCAATTACAATATGCAACGTTCTTCTCTTGAACAGCCTTAGCACACATATTGGAACACCAAGGTTTAGATAAAGGACGAGATTTTCGAGTGGAGTGTGGGATAAAGGATCCCATTCCTACAAGAATAATTTCACTGATACGATCTGAGCAAACATTGACATCAGAAGTTTTGAAACAGTAATCCGACCAAGGGAAAGAAGAAAAGAAATCTTGCAGGTCATCCCATTTTGCATTCTTTAATGCCAAACAATGCAAGACTGCATTGGAGAAGAGACAATCACCAAGTTATGATCTGAGGTGCCTAAAGGACCACTTGCTTCAATGGTGTACTTAGAAGGGTTGTTTGTGAGAAAAAGATCAAGCGTGTTGGCTGTATGGTTAGGATTGTCCGGTATTCTTGTAGGTAAATGAACAATCTGTGCAAGGTCATTAGTAATTGCAAAAGCCTCAGCATCTCAAACAGCTGGAGTTGTGAACATTAAAATCACCAAGGAAAGTTGGACTGGAGAAAGTCAAGTTTCAAAGAGAGGAAGTCAAATAACTCCAAGTGATTAGTGGAATTGGGAGAACTGTAGAGACAACAGATGAATTTGACATAATGAGCTAGAGAGATTTTAAGCCACCGAAGATCGAAAAGAGGAGATCCCAAACTACCAAGTCTCTGACAGGGAATATCGGAATGGATATATATATACAGGGTGTTTCAGTTAAACGTTTCAGAACTTCTAAGAGGGGTAGGGTACATCCTGACAACTCGAAATCATATAGCAATGTGGGGTTGGAAATGCTTTCCTGAAGCGGTGTTGTACACAGAAGCACCATAAAGAAAAGAGACCGTAAGTGAGAAATCGTTTTAATAATACATGAAAAGAAGCAAAAGGTACATGGATTAAAGTAAGTGTTCGAAGTTTCTTCCACGGGCTACAATGCACGCCTCACAGCTCCGACGCATGGACATCCAAACATTCTGGAATACTCCAGGCGAATTTCGAATTTCTTCGGCAGCTACTGCGATTCTTGCAACCAGCTCCTCAGCATTGTCAACAGGGGTGTCATAAACTAGCGATTTCATATGACCCCAGAAATAAAAATCAAGACATGATAGGTCAGGTGACCGAGCAGGCCAACGCACGGGACCACCACGTCTCGTGCGTTGGCCTGTGAGATCACCTCATCGGACCTTACCTGTTACCGTGTCGTCTAACCGGACCTATCTACTTGATCTTTCTGCAGCAAGTATTGCCACAACTTTTGAGAGATGAACAGATTTCTGCATCGACGCAACAGACAATGTGGTTCCAACACGATGGAGCCCCTGCCCATTATAGCGGAGATGTTCGTAACTACCTGGATGTCACATTTGGTCAACAGTGGATCGGACGTGGTGGTCCCGTGGGTTGGCCTGCTCGGTCACCCGACCTATCATGTCTTGATTTTTATTTCTGGGGTCATATGAAATCGCTAGTTTATGACACCCCTGTTGACAATGCTGAGGAGCTGGTTGCAAGAATCGCAGTAGCTGCCGAAGAAATTCGAAATTCGCCTGGAGTATTCCAGAATGTTCGGATGTCCATGCGTCGGAGATGTGAGGCGTGCATTGAAGCCCGTGGAAGAAACTTCGAACACTTACTTTAATCCATGTACCTTTTGCTTCTTTTCATGTATTATTAAAACGATTTCTCACTTACGGTCTCTTTTCTTTATGGTGCTTCTGTGTACAACACCGCTTCAGGAAAGCATTTCCGACCCCACATTGCTATATGATTTCGAGTTGTCAGGATGTACCCTACCCCTCTTAGAAGTTCTGAAACGTTTAACCGAAACACCCTGTATATGCACAAGTACCACCTTTGAGGCGAAAGGAATCGTACAGCGAATAGTTTGGGCAACTGAGATGAGCAGTAGTTGAATCAACTGATAACTGAGATTCTGTCAGAAAAATATATGGTATTTGGCAGACTGCAAATGGAAAATGGACATCGTTAAGATTAGAGTTGAGACCACGTATATTTGTGAAATGAAATAGGAAGTGTTTGGGAGGTTTAAATCTTTTCGCAGATAAGCTTACTCTATTAGTTTGACAATTCGTGGTGTATTTAATAGTAAGAAAAAGTGGGGGGACATGCTGTGTGAAGTAATGAAATTTTTGGATATGGCGTACACATGGTAAGAATATACCCAGATCCTTGACATAACGTGGCCTCAACAATGCTCCCAATACATACTCCCCTCCAGTCACTATCTGGCAGAGTAGAGGTAGCAAGATTATACACAAGCAGATTCGGAAGCCTCCTAAAGGGTTACCAATAGGTTTGATCTGGTGTACGGCCTGCGAACACCGTTTTAGATATCTACAAGGATGTGTGCAGAAGAAAATAGTGAAAATAAATTCTACAGCATAAAAGTGAGTGACGATTTCTTGGGGACAAATGATGATAGTGAACAGGAACATTCAGATGAAATTGCGGAACCTGTCAACAATAATGATGAACTATTGTTAATTCAACAACAAACATTATTATGGTCTGAAGATAAATATTTATGTATAGCGCCGGATCAGAAATCATCTCAAACATGTTTCATATTTGATATACATGAGAACTTTCTTTTCCAGCTATATATATTTGGGACATGCATGAATTAAAAATGGATTGAAAATTACTCCCTTTATGATGGCATTGAGTCAAATTTGTAGATCTGATCATCGTGGAGTAACTTCCCAACATTTGCTATACATGGCACTGCAGAAAATTTGCAGATAAAACCCATGAAGTGGTTGCACAAGATTTATACCACGGATATCATTCTGAAGAACAATTAGCAAGTATGCAAAATAAAATTCATAAATTGTCAGTGACTGAAACTGCAGGACTTCCATACCTTTTACCATTATTGAAAGGTAAACTGTAAACAATTACTAGAAATATATATGTGGTCGATGGATTGGTAAACAGTGCAATCAGTACTTTTAGTATATTTTGAATTTGAGGACGACGAAACAGTTAAACGAGTTTGGATGAAATTTCCTGAGTCAAAAATAGGACATAACCTTAAATCTTGTTATAAACATTAGGTGAAAGATAAACATTTACCTAGTCAATCCTTACCTATTATAAAACGATAGACTAATATTCCATTCAAGAACAATAGGAAGTTAACATGTAGACATACACAGTTTATTTTAGTATGTGCTTGTGCTATACATAAATCTCAAGGAGGGACCTTCGACAAAGTTGTATATAATTATGAGAAAGATCGTCAACAGCAACTTGTATACATGGCATTATTTCGAGTTACCTCATTGCAAAGTTTAAATATTACAAATCCCCATGACAATTTCGCATTTCACCATGGCAAAGCTACTAGTAATATAGAAGTATGCGCTGAACTAGATCGCTTGAAAAATAATAAGCTACCGTTTCTACAGGATGAACTGCAAGATTTCATGCAAAGTGGTATATCTATATCGTCAGTGAACGTACAAAGTTTACATGCCCATGTTCGAGATGTTGAAACGGACACAATCTTACAGTGATCCAAAATATTGATATTAAGTGAAATATGGTTAGATAATGATGAATATATTACTTATACCATTCCAATGTGTGACTCAATTTAAAATGTCGGATGTTCGTAGTGATGGTGTTGCTGCGATATATCAACATGAAGGTACAATTGTCATCAGTACACCACATATCTTTGCCAACATAATAGCAGCAATGCGACAGGGATATCAAATGAAATTGGAGACATTTGTGGATCTTTGTGCAAATTCAGTAGTGAATCTATTTTCATCGTTGCCATATACATCACTCCAGGGATGTCATTAGATAAAATTTGTAAACAAGAATTTGATGCCGTATTCCATTGAAGGTGCAAAAATTATTGGAGAAGCCACTGGATCATATACCTATAGTTCTCGCTGGTGATTTCAATCTAGAATTAATTTCTGAGGCTGGAAAGAAGTTTTGTAAATTTATGAAAGATGTCTTCAATTTAGATATTAAGTCAAATACTTTAGTAAATACTACACGTAATGGAACGGCAATCGATGGAGTATTCACTCAGGAATTAAAATCATTTGAGTGTTAAAATTATATATCTTATTTCAGTTACCATAGACCAGGGGTGGGCATGCATGAGGTCAATGAGAGCCGCATTCCACTTTTTCATATATTATAAAGAGCCACACCATAGTTACATAGTATTAAATACACAAATTCAAATTTAATTTAATTTAATTAATATGATTACATATTCTACACAAGTCTTAAGTGCAATGTAAAGTATACATATATAAGAAAATGTAATTAAGAGAAAGAAAATACAAAATAATTATTTCAAAATTTTATTAATAAAAATAAAATATAATAAAAATGCACAATATAATGCGTAGCTTAATTTAATTTATTATAATTTATTATAATATCAGTTACCATAGACCACTGGTGAGCACGCATGAGGTCAATGAGAGCCTCATGCGTGCTTTGTTTATTTAATTTTTTCAAAGTAATTTCCTCTACATTCAATACACCTCTCCATCCTCCGAAACCAATCTTTAAACCAGTTCTGCCAAGTTTCACTAGGGAGTAAAGCACAGTCCACACTCGTTGTCCCAAGCCCGTAGAAGGTCCTCATCACTGGAAAACCGCCTCCCTTTTAGCTTCATTTTCACATGCGGGAACAGTGCAAAGTCGCAGGGAGCAAGGTCTGGACTGTAGGGAGGGTGCTCGAGAAGTTTCAGTCCTGTCGTGGTCAAATATTCGGTGCAGGCTTTGGCGCGGTGAGCTGCAGCATTATCGTGATGGAGGTACCAGGTGTCCATTCTTGACTTTGGCCGCAGGTTCTTCATAGATCCAATGACTTTAGGCAGGCATTGTTCAGTATACCACTTAGCTGTGACTGTCTTCTTCGTGTCCAAAACGACACGTTCCACAATTCCACTCGATTTGAAAAATACAGCTATCATTTTCTTCTTTACAGATCGGGATTTTCTGACAATTACGGGTGTGTCGTCATCATCAAAGACCCAAACTTTGTTTTGAGCCTTGGTCGGCAGATCGTAATAGTACAGCCAAGTCTCGTCACCTGTCACGATGTTGTTCACATACCGAGATTGTCCCTTATCAAACTTTTTTAACATCTCCCGGCACCAAGTCACACGTCGTGTCATCTGCTCTTCAGTCAGTTGATGCGGCACCCAGAGAGAACAAAGTTTCTTCACGTGCAAATGATCTTGCAGAATCGAACGAATTGCTGGTGCATTTAGGCTCAAAGTATCCTCTATCTGTTGGTAGGTCACTCGCCTGTTTTCGTCAAGCATTTTCCTCACAGCAGTAACGTTTTCCTCCCTAACTGACGTTCGTGGCCCTCCCGGCCTCTCAGAATCCTCCAGAGCGAAATTTCCCCTTTGGAATTCTCTATACCACCTGAATATTGTTGTACGATGTGGACAATCATCATCTAGTGCAAGAGTCATTTCTTCTAAGCACTGGTCTATGGTTAAATCACGCACGAAATTATACCGCAAAACTATCCTTATCTCATTTCGTGACCACGATGCCATCGCAAGCACTTTACACTCTCACTACTAATGAATAACTGAGCCCATCGACTTGGCACGGCGGCTACTATGCACGTATGAACATGTCTCAACATGCAGCAACAAGCAGCTTCCTGTGATTCATTGTTGCGTCATATTGCAAAACTTTCCTAGTACCCTTTGTAATAAAAATGCATTAATAAAAAGTATAACATTTAACAAAGACACCTTTGGTCAAATCTTTGAAATTTGGCCTAAAATTTGTTAAAGCCATTCACAGCAATTCTGTGAGATGATGATTGGTCGACTGTGAATGATATTTTGACTTCACGAACTTCATTGTGGAGTACAAAGATTCACAGCAGTATGTTCTACCAAAAATTTAAATTAGATGGCAAGCAGCTTCCTTTAAGTGTGGATATTTTGATTCTGGCACAAGTTTCCAAAATTCAATTATAGAAGTAGATTTGTGCTGCATTTGCAATGCCTGATTCTCTTTCATCTCTAATAACTCCAATTCCCCAGCTGCTTTTTTCAACAAGTATTATTTCAGAAATTGGAAATCCATCTTCAGTAATATCACAAATAAATGGGTTTACAAAATATGCAAATGTAGATTTCAAACTTTTCAAATCTTCAAACCTATATTTGAAATCTTCTTGCAATTCTTCCAATTTTTCTTTGTATTCGTCTAAATTTTCTTCTTTGATATTAATTATATTTGCTTTTACTCGTGGAAAATGATTAAATATTTTGTTCTTAAGATCGTACACAAAAAGCCGAAGTTTAGCTTCAAAACTAAATACAGTTTGTGACAAATCAATAATAATTTTTTCCTTTCCTTGTAAAGCCAAATTAAGTGTTTGCAAATGTTGTATAATGTCTGTAAGGAACATTAAGTCAGAAAGCCAAGTTTTATTTTCTAATTCTGGGTATTTTTTTCCTTTTTCTTTTGTAAATGTTATGATAGGATTTAGAAGTTCCACAAAATGGCTCAAAACATTGTAAGTTGACAGTCATCTTACAACACACCATAGGGATAAATCACTGGGCAATTTATCTATTTTGTCATTCACTAGTAACTCTTCTAAAAAGTTCTTAAATTGACTATGTGTTTTGCATTTGTTCTAATTAAATTCACAATCTGCAAAACAATTTTCCAGAAATTTTCTTATTTGAAATACTTCGCTATGAGATGCTTGCGGTGAATTATACAGTGAAGAGGTAAGAAACGTGGAATTTTAAGATCGTTGTTTAAAAGACCAATGAGATCTTGGTTTTCCCTATCATTGCAGGCGCTCCGTCAGTCGCAACACTTACAAGCTTATCACGAGGTAATTCAAACCTGTTCATTACTTCATCAAGTGCATTTCTAACATCGATACCACGAGTTTTTTCAATAAGAGCTACTAGGTCTAACATTTCTTCCTTCACATTTACGTCTGCAGATACATAGCGGACAAAAACGGCCAATTCTGGAACATCCTGAATGTCTGTAGACTCGTCGAGAGCTGAACTAAATGCTGTACAATTTTTCAAATCACACATCAAATTATTTTCAACATTTTTACTAATTGCACCAATACGACGCTCAGTTATACGGCGTGACATGGGAACCTGTGCATTCAATTTATGCAGTTTTGTATTATCTGGATCCAAAACTTTAACCACTTCCAAGTTTCTTTTAATAAATTCTCCTTCTCCATATGGACGTTTGGCACGAGCAATATTCCAATCTATCAAAAACTAGCTTCGTTTGCTCTGTCATCTTCGCGACTAAAAGAAGAGAAGGGTCCTTGTTGCTTATGAAGACCAGATTGCAAGGACTTAAGTTTCTCTGTTCGCAATTTTGAATTGAGTGGATATTGAGTTGAAAAGTGGGGATGACTTACTTCGTAATGTCAACCTAAATTGCTTACTTTGTAGTTTGCAATTGTAACTTTACAAATAAGGCACAACTTTCCATTATTGTCAATAAAAGCAAAATTTTCTACCCATTCTTCTTGAAAGATTCTATTTTCTTGTTCATATTTTCGTTTTTTGATATTTTCTGAGGTCATGTTATCAAAAAATTTAAATAAATTTAATTCCAAAGTCTGAAATTGAAACAAAATAATTAAATTAATTTATGGCATGGAAAAATTATACTCCATAATAAAAATTGCTTAATAAAAAAAGTCTACTTACCAGATTTTTTGCACAAGTCTGCTGATGGCGCCAGCAGTGTAAATGTGCACGGATTTATTTATAATTAAAATAAAAATAGCAAAATATCTAGACATAAAAAGAAATATATACACAACAAAATCCATATAACAAAATATTAGTTACTTTGTTAATTTAACAAGATTCATTGAAAAAGTTCTGAAATAATAATAAAAAAAAAACAGATTTAAATTTTCAAGGGAGCCGCACTTAACTCAACGAAGAGCCATATTTGCCCACCATTGCCATAGACCAATAATTTTGGTGTTATTATAATATATTTTATACGAATTATTTCATTGTACACTAGTACAATGAAAAATTCCATTCAGTGTTATTTCATTGTACTGAAATTATTTTTTCAATCAAATTAATGCAGCAATACTTTTATTTATTTTACTGTACCAGTTTCATAATTTATTTTACTGTACCAGTTTCATAATGAGTTCCTGCATTAAGATGTTTTTAACAGCTGCCGCTGTGACGTTATCAGTGACAGTCTCAGAGTAAAGCGGCAGCAACTCATTATGCACCTAGTACATAATTTTGTTTTTGGAGGAAATCTCTCCCTATACTTGAGAATGAGATCACAGCATATACAGTTTTCTTCGAAATTTTGTTACTTGAATACACAAGAGACTTGACATTATAACAAGATGTTTCCAATTACTGTAGTAACCAGAATATTAAACAGGTTACTATAGCAATTCATTAACATGACATGTGAAAACAAGTATAAGCTACTGTGTGGCTTTGAGTTCTCCTTTACCTTTTATTGAATTATTGTACATTCATCTGTTTTCATCTTATGGTTGCCAGAAAAATGGAATGGCATCTTGTTATATGGAGTGTATTTAGAACCATATGTTTTTAGGACTCTTAAGTCAAATGATCATTCAACTCTCCTAATGTACCTAATTCTAACTTGGTGTTAGAATTAGGTACATTAGGGGAGTTAGGTATTCTAAGGCAGATTGAGAAATATTTGGCCAAGTATATAAAGAAAAGTTGCAAAGAATTTCTTTGCTCGTGTTAATTGTAGTGATAGGCATAACCAAATTATTTCCATAACTGAGAGATTTCAATATCAAAATATTCATTCATTAAGTTATTTTGAAATTTTAATGATTAGGAACTTCAGCTGGTTTGTTTAGGTTATAAACATTGGCCAATATATATTATTTAGGACTGGACTCAGGGCAGATAGTTGGTGGCAATATGGTATTTTTTTTTTTTTTTGGTGTCATCTTCCTGTAACCATAAAAAAAAATTCCTCTTGAAAAGGGCCAGATGTAATAAGTGAATAAAATTACAAATGCATAAAAAAAATAAATTTTAATAGTGTTAAAATCTACAAAACAAAAAATATAAATATATACAGCCACTCCCCGACTTAGGTAAGGGTTGTGTTCCACGGAACTCTACGTAGGTCAAAATTTTACGTAAGCCGGAATTTTCCTAAATGCTTGTGCAGCACTCGCAAATTTGATTGAAGCAAAAAAATGTTCAATGAACATGTAAATGGACATATTTATTCAATTTTTTTATCTCATGCACAGGAAAAATTATAAAAAGAGAGGAGACAGGCATAACGTCAGCAAGTTTTACATTTCGAGTATTGTTGCCAGAATTAACTCTCTAGCTGATAAGCACGCCGCCGCTGCAGAAATTTAATGGCTGTGGAAATTTAGAAGGGGTTTTTTCCGACACATCACAAAATTTCTCTGCAGCTGCACACAATCGGCACTGGCGACTTCACCACATAATTTAATGTTTTGGAAACCAGTGTGATGCTTGGACCTATTAAACCACCCATTGCTTGCCACGAAACTTCTTGCTTTTTCTTAAATGGCCATTGGACTCAGGGGCACTTGCTTCTGAATATGATTTTCCATCCATATTATTAATAGCTTTTCCATCTTCTATAGAGCACCTGAATGCCGTTTTTTGTGATCACTGTTGATCTTAAATACATTGATCCTTTAACATGTTCTTTTATACGTGCACTGTCCCTTAAAATAGTATTCACTGTTGAAGCAGCGAGACCTAATTCCATGCAATGGATGACATACTTTATCCTGCTTTGTACTTCTTGATTAATCATCTTTATTCCTAAATCAATTTTGTTTTGTTTCTTTGCACTGCCAGCACTTGCACTTTGTGTTGGTTCCTTTCCCTTCACC
Source organism: Mastigoproctus giganteus (assembly GCF_048544385.1). Lineage (NCBI taxonomy): Eukaryota > Metazoa > Arthropoda > Arachnida > Uropygi > Thelyphonidae > Mastigoproctus > Mastigoproctus giganteus. The sequence goes on from NC_143576.1 coordinate 17,793,303, forward strand.
ATTGTAATAAGTAAGTAGGAATGAAGAGAAGATTCTGAAAATTTGTTACACAGAATTAGTTATCGCTGTTATCACAAATGCGATAAGATCACGTTTATTACCCGTTTATAATAAATTGTGCTAACAGAAAAGCCCAATAAGCCCGGAAAGTGCAAATTATTTTTATTGTTTTATGGTAGTAACCTCCAGAAATGTGTATTAGAAAAATATCACAAAGGCATTCGAAATTGATTCTTATAATGGAACATATGATAACAGTGAAAGTGTAGTGCAATTTCCATTATAAAAATGACATTTTAGAGAGATAAATAGCTGAGTTATATAGCGAAAATTTTAACGATATTTTCACGATACCCCCATTTATTCCTGCTTGATGCAAAATACGTTTCCACGATTTTTTAGTTTTCACCTGTCGACAAAAACTTACGTAAAGTTGAATTTCCATAAGTAGAGTATTCCCTAAGCTGGGGAGTGGCTGTATATATGTGTATGTATGCATATGGATGTGTATATATATATATATGAATAGAAACACAGACTTACACTTTCCAGCTTCTCCCCCTCCCCTCAGTGTGGTGAGGGAATCTCCCAGGGATGCTGCTGGGCTTTCAGATTAGCATCTTTGATAGTGCATTATGGCCTAAGCCAATGTGCCATTAAAAATGAAACCAACCAACCAGGTTAGTAATTCCCATATCTTGGTTCCAGAGTTTTATTATTGGAATCCTTGTTGCAGCTGTGTGCTACAACCCTGGAAACTCAAAAGGGGGGAGCCTGGTGGGTGAAGGGGTTTCCATGCCCTAATACACCGCTTTGGCCCTTGCTTCAACAAAATGGGAGGTCTCGGACCAGCCCAATTGGGATCAGTCAGCAGGTGATTCTTACTGCTAGGGTCAACTGCATTCCAATAAGTCTTCTTTCCTCTGGTCTTGAGACATGGATTAAGATTTATTGGAAATGTGGTATGATGCTTTAAGCGAACTTAGTGTTCCATTTGCATACGCAGTGCCTACTACTTCGCGAGTGGGCATCCCCTTGTAGGGTTCTGAGGTAAGTGAGGCACTCACCTCAATAATCCGTTATGGTTACATGAATTATGAAACAGTGGAATGGGACATCTCTGATTGAAACTAAAATCAGAAGTTAAGAATCACGCACATCATCCTCATCAGTGCGCACATCATCCTCTAGTTGTCAATCACAATAATAAATAAAATATCTTAAAATTAAAAAAGAAATAAGGCCAATAGTTGTGAACAACAGACTTTCTATAGATTCATCTTCAGTTGGCATTAAAATGAAGGGCAGAAGGTTACTGTGGATCTTAAGTACCTGAAATGTTTTGCTGGACACGCAGTAATTTAAGTCATGTGAGATTCCTAATGGAAGACAAGGAAACCGTAAGTTTTGCGTTTAAGACGTTAAGATCGGTGCTGAGACAGTACCATTCTATTATGAAGGTTTCGTATAGAAGGAGTTTATAGTTTGAATTTAATTTGATAATGGTTATTGCGACATCAACCGAGGGTTTTGGTTATGAGTGTGTACATGCTGAGACAGTTCAATATTTCCTTGTGTCGGGAAACTATTAATGTGGTAGTAGGCACATGTGTTTGCGATGGGGGATAATCCAAATTTATTGGTAGTACTCCCGATGTAACATGCATTACAGTCGGGTTGACATTTGATTAAATAAACTATGTTATTAATGTCCTTAGTGTCATATATGTGGATTTCTTTATATTTGTTAAAAGTGATTGCTAATTTATTATAAGTAGAAAAAAAAATGATAGAAATATCAGTGTTAGTAAAGATTTATGGCGCCTCCATAGCCAGGTGGGAAGGAGCAGCAGTGCGTAGCACACTCTTCTTGATTAGACCGGGTTCGAGCCCGTCACCACCAAATACGGAGGATGCGGAAAGGTCAGGGAATGACCACCGCATATCTCGGAGCAATACGGCCTTAGTTGCTAATGCTCCTAAAAACCAAATAACAAACAACAAACAGTAAAGATTTGACGTAATCATCTATCAATTTGGCAATGGTAAGGAAGGACAGTGCGAATGTTGTATGTATTGGATTTTTTTTATAACTGAGTTATTAGAAACATTTGAATTACTAATCTTACTTTAACAGTTAAATTTTTTGGATTAGTTTGATGGGATATTTTCTAGCTGTGAATTTTTCAGTAAGATATTTTAGGTCAAGAATTAAATCATCCTGTGATTGACAGTATTTAAAAGCATTAAAAAACTTCGAGAACCAATTTTTTTTTACCCTAAGGGGATGGTGTGAAAGGAAATATTGATATTGGCTTGTATTTGTTTTTTTCCTATAGATTTTTGCCTTTAGCCTGTTATTTTGTTTATATATGGTTAAGTTAAGAAATTAATTGCGTTATTAGTTTCTAGATCTAAGGTGTATTTTAATCTGGGGTGTACTGAAATTAAATCTGGTAAAAAGATTGTTGATGGTGTTTTGGTCTCCGATTATTAGAACATCATCTGCATAATGAATGTGAAGTTTAATATTTGCTGGAAATGGTTTGAAGAGTTTGATATTCAACCGTGGCAAGGTATATTTCAGATAAAGGAGCTGAAATTCCTAGACCCATAGGTAGTCTGAAAATCTGTTTGTACACTTGGTCTTGAAATTAGAAGTGTCTAGCTTTGATTAGCACAGTAACAAGTTCCAAAATACTGTCAATGTTAAGTGAAGTATTAGCATTAGTAGAGGCATATGATGCAAGAAAGCAAGCTTATGCAGCATCAGCCAAAAAAAAAAAAAATCACTCCCATTTCACCCCTCCTTTCGTTCAAAATACCTTTCCAGCTGAGCCTTAAATTTATTTAGGCTATCAACTTCCACAACAAGGGATGGAAGTCTATTCCACAAACCAACTGCCCGCTGGCTAAAGGCGAATTTCCGCACATCTATCCGACATCCGTCCTTCCTCAATTTGAATTTATGCCCTCTCAGGTGATTATTCTGAGCAAGAGGAAGAATCCCATCGGCATTGAGCATGCTCAAGCCATTCAAAGCCTTGTACACCTCTATCAGATCACCTCGCCAGTGCCTAGTCTCCAGACACTGTAATTTGCAAAACTTAACCCTTTCTTCGTAAGAGCAACCCTTTGTTCCATTCAGTAATCTTGTTGCCCTTCTCTGTACTTGTTCCAGCAGCTCTACATTCTTCTTGAAATGAGGCCTCCAGACCTGTAAACAGTACTCAAGGTGTGGCATGACCATTGCCTTATACAAGGGAATAATCACTTCCTTATCCCTGCTAGAAAAATTCCTGCATATCATTGACAGTACACCATGAGCTACTCTTGCACCCCGTCTGTGCTGCTCAAAAAACTTCATATCTGCCTTCACAATTACCCCAGGTCCTTTTCATTCTCTACCACTGTCAGTATAATACCACAGAGTTGATACGTTACTCTAGGGTTACTGTTTCCCATATGTAGTACTTTACATTTGTCAATTAAACTTCATTTGCCACCTCTCAGCCAATCTGCTCAACCTTTCCAGATGCAGCAGCATACTGTCAGTAGTGTCCTTAACAACCCTGCCATCCTTTGTATCATCTGCAAACTTGGACATTAAGCTTGATATACCATCATCAGTATCATTTATAAAACAACAATGGACCCAACACTGAACCCTGAGGGACTCCACTGATAACATTAGTCCACAATGAGCAGTGTCCATTGATTACCACTCTCTGTCTTCTCCCCCTCAACCATCCCTTTATCCATAGCAGCAATTTACCTCTAATGCCACACTGCTCCAATTTGTGCAGCAGTCTTCCATGTGCAACAGTATCAAAAGCCTTTCTAAGATCCAAATATATAATATCAAAGTTATTCCCTGCATCCAGTTCTTTTGTGACTGCATCACAGTATCATATCAAATTGATCAGGCAAGACTTTCCCTTAACAAAACCATGCTGTGTCCGAGCAATAGCTGAAGTCTTGTGTAGATGATCATGCAGTACTTCTTTAACCAGTGCCTCCATTAATTTTCCTGGAACAGAAGTTAAACTCACAGGTCTGTAATTATCTGTGTCACCCTTTGATCCTCCTTTGTGAATTGGGGTCACATTTGCACATCTCCAGTCTAAGGGTACCTCCCCTGAGTCTCCAAAGAAGCTCTCATAATTATGGATAAGGGTTTGCTTAGTTGCTTTGCTGCCTCCTTTAATATAACTGGATAGATCCCATCCACCCCAGGTGCCTTTTTTATGTTTATCCTCAACAATTTCTCCTCCACTTTCCTCTTGGTTATTACAAAATCATCTAGCTCACTACCAGAGTTTACTTCCCCTTTGGCATTCCCCTTCCTGAATAACTCCTCATGTGTGAATGTAGATGCAAAATACTCATTTAGATTGTTAGCCACTTGAGCAGGATCATCAACAGTTGAACCATCAATATCCAGTGGACCAATCTGATTCATCCCTTTCCTTCTAGGGTTTATGTAGGTAAAGAACTCTTCTGTTTTTCTTTGCATCCTTTGCCAAGGATTTCTCATAATCTGCCTTCACCTGCTTAACCTCCTTTGTAACTTGGTTACAGACCAGCTTATATCTATCATAGGCTTCCATGTCACCCATTAATTTATATGTATCTCATGCATTTTTCTTCTCTGCCATATGTCTCATTGGTTCATCTGACATCTGTTTAGGCCTAAACAGAATTGTTTGAATACCTTGAATAATATTTCTTAGTTGGTATGTAAAGCCTAGTAGCTTCCAAGATATATTCTTTGAATACTTCCCATTTTGAATATGCTGTTGGTCTCACTGTATAGAATTTAAATACTGTCTCAGACCATCGTAGTCGTCTTTACGAAAGCAAAAACCTTTCCCTCAAAGAGGTAGTTACCTCTTTGATTAAATCCCACTTCAGCACACTGTGATCAATGCCACCTAGTTGTTCCTTTATCTGCAAATTCTTAATGCATGAAGACTCACTACTGATAATCAGATCAAAAGAATTACTCCCTCTAGTTGCCTCCCGAACGTGCTGATGTAGAAAACAATCATCCAGTAAATCCCCAAAAGCCTTGCTATGTGTGAGTGACCAACCCACAAATTCCAGTCACTATCTGGGAAATTAAAATCCCCTGTTATAAGACTGATTTACTGGCCCACTCTATTTCCCTGTACAGTTTCTTATTATACTCATCAAGTCATTAGGCCTATAGCACACTCCTACTCTCAATTTTGATCTTCCAATGCTTATGTCACACTAAATGTCACATTTTTTAACAGACTTGTTAATTCTACTTCACATATATAAACTTTTATATCCTTTGCTGTTGCTTTGGGCACTCAGGTGCAAATGTCATATATAAAAGTGGGAAATGAAAGCATGGTCATCTTATTCTTCCTTTATTTTTGTATTTCCTTCTTTCTCCAAACGTATTATTTTTAACAGTTTACACACACACACACACACACACACTGGAATGCGCACTGAAATATATGAAAGTGGAAGGGAGAAATGTTTATTGAAGGTGAAAAACTTTAAATTTATATCAATGAAAAAATGTTAAAGTAGCGAAGTAATAAAAAACTAGTAATTTTATTACTAGTTTTTTATTAATATTTGTATATGGCGTTTATGGACTAGTGCCATTTACTGTGGCAATATATACAATGCGACCATAATGTAATGTATTATTTGTTAGCATGTATGTGTTAGTATATGATAGGGTTACCAATCAGATTTAAAATTCAAAAGATTTAAAATTTTTGGTTTTAAAAATGAGGACAATTTAAAAATTATATTTATTACTAAAAATTACGATACAGTATTTATTGTTACTGCCAATCATTCTCATTAAGTTTGGATTACAAAATGTTGGGTTCAAGAGAGATGGCAGAAGTTTCTGATCTCGTCCGAGTGTCACTGAGTTTGAGAGAGACGTAGCGAAGTCATAATTTGATTTGTGTAATTTTGAGGTAATACATTCCACTTAATGTAACTGGCGCCATTAATTTTATTTATTATGTTGTATTGACTGAAAGTGCAAGAACACAGAATAGTTAACGAAAATTCATTTTACGACGAGATGATTTTTAAATTTTTTTATTTATTTATAAAATTACTAGGTTTCTTTGTTTGTTTTTTTGTTATTTAAGAGCATTAGCAACTAAGGCCATATTGCTCCGGGGATATGCGGTGGTCATTCTCTGGCCTTTCCGCATCCTCCGTATTCGTTGATCACGGGCTCGAACCCCAGTCTAATCAAGAAGTGTGTGTGCTACGCACTACTGCTCCTGCCCACCTGGCTATGGAGGTGCCAAAAAAAAAAAAAAAAAAAAAACTAGGATGCAAGTGTAAAATCCACGGGACGCCCGAGGATACCCTAAAAACTAGGACATATCCTTGGAAACGAGGAAGTCTGGTAACCCTGTATATGGAGGAGATTAGTCTTTAAAAAGAAAGATTGCACAAAAAAAATTATATCGTTTTTTGTACAATTCTGGTGGTTGGCACTGGAAGAGACACCATGATTTTTCAGCATGGGACAATATACTTATGTATATAATTCTATCTTACGTTTAAATTGTATTATTTTTTGTGTTTTATTATTATGCTTTTTACTTTTTCGATTTGTGGTTATGCTACCTCCTCTTTTCCATTCTCCTTAACTGTTATCAATACATAACACTTATTTATATATAACTTCTGAACACTTTGCAACTTTAATGTTTTTTTTTGTTTTTTTTCCCTTGATAAATTTTAAATTCTTAGCCTGCAAAAATATTATTCTTTCCACTTTCCATTATTTCAGTGCTCATTCCAACGAATATTTTATCGAAATGTTCTGCGATGGGCATTAGTAAACAACCCGCTCCCTCTCCTTTCCCCATAATTATTTATGTTTTGATAAGTTTTCACCTGAAAATTATGAGACACCCGCTGAATTGCAGGAGGAGTTGATTGGAAATTTTACGGTCCAGTTTACCCGAGAGCTAAAGGGATTAACATTCCACAATACAGTGGGGCCATTAAACCTACCCCATTGCATAGTGAGAAGTTTCACTGGTCAATGCTTTCTATGTGTTCATACCCAGTGAGAAGCTTCAGCTGTATGTTGCTGCTAGTTCCAAGTAAGCATTAACCTGTGTTCTATGTGAGAGCACCCTTAGGTTCGTGTACTTCCTGATTTTTCCCCCATGGGTTTTCTGCAGGTTGCCAGTGTTGGGTACTTCTGTGTCAATCAGATAGGTAGCCTTTTCCTTCTTGTCTACAAGGATTATGAATGGTCTGTTGTGTGGGATTTTCTTATCTATAATTATGGCATGGTCCCAGTACAGCTTGTAGGTTGGGGTCTCTAGTACTGCCTGGGGTTTGTACTTGTAGTACTGTACACTTTGTGAAATCTTATTATTATCTCTCTATACGTTAAAAAAATTTTCCTCCTAGTGATATATATTCAAGCCAATGAGAGAGGAGGGCAGGGTAATTACATTACTACAAATGCACATGTAAATAATTACACTGTCTTCCATTGAAAGACAGCTGCCTGCATAATGTTCACCAACTTCATGCACGTGCTTCACTGTCTAATACATGATCACACCCGACATCATTTGATGTTCCATTGTAATGTCAGCTGGTGAAAGGACCCGATATAGTTTAATATTTTATAAATATTTATAAATATAAATAGTTTAGTATTTTATAAATGTTTGTAAATATTTTAGTCCTGCTGTTTCGGATCCAGCGATATTCCTCGTGCATTATGTAACCCGAAGCAAAAGGCCTTTTCATAATTACATAATTACACAGTGATATTTATTCCACCTTGAGAATACCATATGCTGGGGCAATTATGTCACTACAAATGCACAGGTAAATAATTACATGAGTCATTTCCCGGTTAGATATCAATCAGTGTGTTCCGGCAGGTATGTCTTTTACGTAGAAAAGATTGTACTTACTCTGTCATACCTTTACATTTTATGTAGAAAAGCATGCATGGGAATTGGCAAACAAAGCAAGTAGGGGCGAATCCTCCTGGTTATTATCATTATAGTTTCCTTTATTTGCTTATAATTTTTATATTTTTTCTAAATATTTATTCTCTTTTTTCTATATAGTCTGTGTTATCCAAATTGCAACGGTAGGCTCTGTATGGTGATTATTAAACAGATGTATTGATTTAAATTGATACGTTTTAAATGAACTTTGATTGAGACAGCTCTTGATTTTTATTTACATGCACTATAACAGTCTGAAAAGTAATTACTTTTTGTATAACTTTTAGTAACAGGAAACAAAAATTCATACCTCTAGATAAAAAAATAAGAGAGAGAAAGAGTTGTCTTTAATTTGATCTATCATTTTTCTGCATATCCTGTACCTAACTTGATAAACTTCGTCTGCCACATAAGTTCTTGTATGCTATTCAAATAAAATTGTTTCAGTCAACTCTTCATGCTACTTCAACTTCAGGCGCCTCCGTAGCCAGGTGGGAAGGAGCAGCAGTGCGCAGCACACGCTTCTTGATTAGCCCGGGGTTCGAGCCCGTCACCACCAAATACGGAGGATGCGGAAAGGTCAGGGACTGACCACCGCATATCCCGGAGCAATATGGCCTTAGTTGCTAATGCTCCTAAAAACCAAACAACAACAACTTCAACTTCATCAGAATGATATCCATTGCTTTGGAAATGTTATTTAACATTCAACAAACAAAAAAACAGCGATCAGCTATTTAAGATATTCAGGTCAGAAGTGTTAATGTTTCTTCAGTTTCTTTATAGTAAGTGTGTTCTAATCAGTATTTTTAGAACAGCGCAAATAGTTTTATATTATTTACGCTTTTATATTGAATTTATCTATAATATATCTGAGAGGCTTTTAATTCCCTTATAGGTCTTCGTGGTGTGATGGGAGCAGGCTATGCAGCTATGAATGATCTTGTTATCATTCAAACATCTCAGGGCTTAGCATCATATTTAGTTTCTGTACATCCAGAATGTAAAGAGAATGGTGTGGTGATTGGTTTTGATGGTAGACATAACAGTCACAGGTATATATATAATTAAAAGTAGTAATATATAATATAACTAATAATATTTAATGTAAAGAAAGTGTAAAATATCTGTACAGATGAAAAAGTTTGATTTTAAAGTATTGGTCTTTATTTTCCCTCAGGGTTCAGTGCTAGGCCCATTGTTGTTTTGTGTTTTTATCAATGATATCGATGAAGGTATATCAGGCTTAATGTCCAAGTTTGCAGTTTATACAAAGGTTAGCAGGGTTGTTAATGACAGTAAAAACAGTATGCTACTGCAACAGGATCTAAAAAAATTGGGCAGATGTGCTGAGAAGTGGCAACTGAAGTTTTAACACTGACAAATGGAAAGTACTCCATATGGGTAGCAGTAACCCAAGAGAAACGTACCAACTGTGTGGTACTACACTGAGGGAGGTGGAGAATGGAAAAGACCTGGGGGTAATTGTGTCAGATATGAAGTTCTTTGAGTAGTGCAGATGGGCTGCCAGAGCAGGTAATGGAGTTTTGTCAATGATATATAAGAATTTTGCTAGCAGAGACAAGGAGGTGATTATCCCGTTGTATAAGGCAATGGTCAGGCTACACCTTGAGTACTGTATACAGGTCTGGAGGCCTCATTTTAGGAAGGATGTTGAGTTGCTAGAATGAGTACAGAGGAGGGTAACAAGATTGGTGAGAGGGACAAAGGGGTGCACTTACGAAGAAAGGCTTAAGTTCTGCAAGTTGCAGCATCTGGAGACTAGGCACATGTGAGGTGATCTGATCTAGGTGTATAAGGCCTTGAATGGTTTGAGCAGGCTCAGTGCTGAGAGGATACTTCCACTTGCTCAGATTAAGAACCTGAGGGTGCTAGATTCAAATTGAGGAAAGACAGTTATATAATAGGTATGTGGAAGTTTGCCTTTAACCAGCGGGTAGTTGATTGCTGGAACAGACTTCCATCTGTTGTCTGTTGGTAGTTGATAGCTTAAATAAATTTAAGGCTGAACTAGACAAACATTTGTAGTGACTGGATAGGTGAAATGGGAAGGTGTGTTTTTTTTTTTTTTTTTTTCGGCTGATGCTGTATAAGCTTGCTTTCTTGCATCATATGCTTCAACTAATGCTAAGATTCAACCTTGGTTTGGTCCAATTTTAGCAAAAATTATTAAGGTTAGTCAAAATTTGTGCTAGTGGAATAATTTTGTTACATAAGCAAAATGGTGTAACAGGAAGTTGTGTTTCTGACGACTCTGAAAAAAAACCTTTTTATCATAGAAAATAGATTCAAATGGTAAACTAGGCTGGGCATCAGAGCTGGAGTCAACAAATTAAAGAGTTTTCATGGGTTTGTAACTAGACAAGACTGAGACAACTCATAGCTAGGTTCTGATTCATTAAATACACTATCTTTTAATATAAGGTGCATATAATCAGTTGTTTTGGAACATAGTGCATGTTAAAGCTATTATGCCATTTTTTTTAAAAATAAAAACATCATTTTTAAAAAAACTAAAATAATGGTTAGTGTGTTTCAAATATCACTATTTGAAATTTTCAAAAAAAGTTAAAATTACTTAGTTTTAAACAATTTTGACAACTTTTCAATTCCAGGTGTAATTTCGTATTGTGTACAAAATAAAATAAGTTTTTTGGGAAATTTTCATAGAAATTCACAGAACCCCAAATGAGATTACCGTAGCCTGCACATGTTAAAATTTAACTAACAGTTACACTAGAGTTTAATTCATTTCATATGGGGTTAAATACACAATTGAAGTAGAAAGTAAACAGACTGAATATCCTAAATTATTTAAACTTTAATATATACAGGTTATTTGGGACACATTGGGACTAGTGCATTTTGGCCTGATTAAGCAGCTGCCCCAATTATCCGAAGTTTCACGTAAATAGTTAAAAATACAATGTACCCCCCCCCTTTACAATTGGTTCACTGTACGATCAAATCACGTTACGACGAACTCAACATAGTAAAGTACCATTCACTATACGATGTGCAGTAAACACCGGTCATTGTGATCACGTTTGTGAATTGAATTTTAATTCTATTAAACAGCGATTCTAATTAGCGAAAATAGGAGGAATATTATCCACAGGCTATAAATGCAAAGATATATTAAGCACAGATTTACCCTTTATTACCTTACCAATTAAAAAATTAAATGATATGTGAAAATCGGAAGAATATACGTGATAATCTGAATAATTAATACGTACTGTAATATGTACATACGAACTAGTTGACATTTCTGTTCACTGACATTTGTGTGTGGGGGGGTTAAAAATTAAAACAGTAAAAAGATAAGCAATCAATAACAAAGAACATGGCACACACAAATTGCAAGTAACACAATACATGCAAATAAGAACGGAGTAACGAGTTACAAAGCTTTAAAAATAGGAATGAAGAGAAGATCTGAAAATTAATTTTTTTATATGATTAAAGATTTCATGGAAGTGTAAACACATTTCATCATAATAACCCACAGAATTCCAGCTGTCGGTATTATCGCAAATTCAGTAAGATCGAGTTTACTGTCCATTTATGATAGATTTCACCAACAGAAAAGCCCAATAAACAGGTGACTGCTAATTGTTTTTATTGTTTTATGGTTGTGACGTCCAGAATTTCGACCGAACCACATGGTACCGTCGAAGACAATCGTAGGGTAATCTCCAGTGCTGCGGTCTCCTGCCAATTAAACGACATGCTGTCCCAATTAAGTGAAGTAAACCCTGGCTATTTTCTCGATTGGTTTCTATTTTTTAAGATTTGCCCCAAATAAACGGCTGCCCCGATTAACCGACGGCCCAAATAACCGGAATCCACTGTATTTATATATTAAAAACAAGTATTCATAGAAAATCTCTGGCATGCGCATGCAAAACCGTTCACTTCACTTCTTATACTTTTATCACTCACAGTGTGAAATAAATCTATTTTTTCTATGCATGCCATCATCATTATCAAACACATAAAATACCACAAAAAGTTTTTTGGAGATCAAATTTGGAAAAACATGAACACATTAATAAATATGAGCACACCTTTGGCCCCAGTTACAAAAAAAGAAAAAAAAAATCCAGTCATATTAGGACCACTCAAGAACAACCTTATCTGCCTATGTGTATATGTCCATAAATTGCGTGTGTTCTTTGGTCAGTTTTTCTTGTTTTACTGGCAAACCAAGACCTTGCACAAGATTGGCTAACTCAGCCAATGAGTGACAAAAAAGCCCATAAAAGTTCCTCTCCATATCATTGCAGGAATTCTATCCAACCCATTTTCACTACATTTGCCAGTTCAGCCGTAAAGCTGCACCAGAAATTGGTAACATTGTACCTTTTTGCAATTCCTAAAATCAATGTGCTAGTTGATTTTTTGTGCAAGTAATGAAATACCTAATGTATTTGATATATTGCATTAAATAATGTTTCCCAAAATTGTGGGGCTTGTAACAGTTTATTTTTTAACAGTTAATATACTTTACGTTTGTCACCCACTTTACCATTTTCTAGCTTTATGTTGGAACTGCATTAAAGCAGAAGATAACACTAGTGTCACAAATTCTGTTATGATCTGAAAATAACAATTGATTTTTACGCTTTATCTCAGCTTTCCAAACATATTATGGCCACTTCACTGATTTGTTTATTGTTTTTATTTAGGTTTGCCAGACTCTCAGCTGTTGCATTTATTCAAAAGGGAATTCCTGTAAATTTGTATTCCAAGATGACACCTACTCCGTTTGTACCTTTTGGTGTATTGCAGCTAGGATGTAGTGCTGGCATTATGGTAACAGCATCACACAATCCAAAAGATGATAATGGTTATAAGGTATTTTTTTTTTTTTTTTTTGTATGAAAAGGTTAGTCAGTTAAATAATTTTAGCATTTATGATATTATAATGAACTTTAATCATTTTCTTAAATTGGCTAGATCAATGAAGTATACAGGCATAAAATCACATAATACACCATGTCACATTGACAACTAATTATTGAAGAATTTACAAAAAAGAATAAATGCCTCATTAAGATATGTACATCATTCCTCTTTTTGTTGTATACACTTCCAATCGCTGTGGGTACAAGAGGAAACTTATCACTGAGTATGCATCTTCCATGACAGTATAATTGGATACGCCACTTACCTGGGGGGTAGTGTCTGGGTTCAGATCCATTGCAGGATGGAGGAATTGTTAAAGGTATCTTCAGGTGAGGTTGCAGTTAGCTGATGTCAGGAAGAGGGAGTAGGCTTTATATATACATTAACCATCACAAAAATTGAATTTTAAAGTATTATTTCATTATTGCCTTCTTGAAGACTTCCTGAAGGCATTTCATGATCCCGTAATATTAGCATGCTGTTTTATCATGCTGAATGCTTCTCATTTGCAGATTGTGTAATCGATGCATGCTTATGCATTATTCCATGCATAAAGGCATCTACATGCTAGCACATGCATAAGTTTTTATTTAACAGTGATATGGCATATAAACTGAATTCTTAAAGAAATGTCAAAAGGAAATGTACAGTAGAACTGAAAGTTTAGTTTAGTTTAGTACATACTGTACATATTTTTATATTACCCTATATCATTGTCAAGCCCCTGGCCTCCTGGCTGTGGCAGGCATATTATTGTATCTTTAGTGTACAATAAAGATTTTTTCTCTCTCTACTCTCGCAGATGACACACTTTTAATATTCCTACACTTCCATGATCATCCTGCAAGCTCCGCAGATCTAAATGCTAATTGGGAGGAGTGCATGCTGTAGTAAAGGTGAGTAAAAGAACTGTATAGGCTTTCATGAACGGTCCAAAAGCATATAGATGTCTCTACTGATCAGATACATTAGGAAGTAATGCCTAACCTTGGATAAAGAATATACCAATTGGACAATGGGAATCTGTAACCTGCTGTTATGTCAAAATTTAACCTTCTTGGATCAGATGGAACCACCACCACTTTTGGTGTAGACCCAGTTAAGCTTATCACCCTGACTGCATTGACTCAGCAGTGAAATTTCCATCGAATCAACTAGTTTTGGGCGCATTGCAAGCAAAGAGTGTGCAGAATAAATATACTTTGTTAAATAGTACTGTTCGTAATGACCATAAAAAAAAAAACAAAAAATATTTAAAGGAAACTCTTCTCCCCTTTATCAGAGACCACTTTCAGGAAATAGAAAACTATTTTTCGACATGACTTGGTGTCCCTTACTGCATTGCAGGTGATGTATGAGTGTAGTATTATACGATCATTTCTTGCAGTTTCCAGCATGTTGATTAATTTTTATCAAATACTATTCTGTTTTAACTTTAGATGAAGAATTCTATGGAAGACTCCTATATCTTAAATGTTATTGTGACTGGGAAATATAACAGATTTATATCCTATAAAAAACTTCTGCCACATTGTGTCACGGAAAATTTCTGCAAAGAGAAGATCAAAAATCTGAAGTTACTGTTGGCTAGGCTGCCTCCGTAGCCAGGTGGGAAGGAGCAGCAGTGCGTAGCACACGCTTCTTGATTAGACCGGGGTTCGAGCCTGTCACCACCAAATACGGAGGATGCAGAAAGGTCAGGGAATGACCACCGCATATCCCGGAGCAATATGGCCTTAGTTGCTAATGCTCCTAAAAACCAAATAATAACAAACTGTTGCCTAGTTACATCAAAAATCTGATGTAACATGGTAACAGGAATGTGATATGCTTCCTGCCAGATGGTAATTAATCTTTGGGGGTCAGTGAAGTGAACCAAAAGGGAAAAAAAAAAAAAAAATCTGATTTTATAAAATATGTACAACCCTTTACTAATGCTGACTATTCTTATTATCAATGGGAAAAAAAAAAAAAACCTTTTACCCTTAATGGGATTAGTTTCTGTCCCGTGCCAGGTGTTTTAGACAAGAGGAGGAAAGGGACCTGGCAGATATGAAGTTTTCTGAACAGTTTAAACAGGCAGTCAGGAAAGCCGATGGTGTCATATGGATGATTTCTCGAACGTTATCTTGTAGAAGGGAGGTCATAATCCCACTGTATATGGCAATTGTAAGACCAAATTTGGAATACTGTGTTACAGCAAATAATTGATTGCTGGAAAATAAGTTGCCCCTTCTTATCTACCTGTTTTTTTTTTTTTTTTTGCCAGTGCAGCAAAAGCCCGTGGATTCCTTGCATTATATGATGAATACTATTACTACTTCCTGATCTTTTCCTCATAGGTTTTCTGAAGGTTGCTTGGGTTGAGCACTGCTATATTGATTAGGTAGATAGCCTTTTCCTTCTTGTTGATTGAGGGTTGCTATGTCTGGTCTGCTGTGTCAGATCATCTTGTCTGTTATTATGGCATGGTTCCAGTATAGTTTATGATTAGGGATCTCTAATATAGCTTGAGGTGTTTGTACTTATAATATGGTACATTTTCTTTGATCGACTGCTGTTTTGTTCTAGCTTCTGATGTTTTATCCTGGCAATCTGGTCACGTCTAAGCATATAAGCGTACTCTGTCTGGAGGATAACCCAGTCATCCTGTGGTGGGTAATGTGTTGGATTGTTTCTGGAACCACGTGGCATCGTCATCTGTTATCCTGGGGTCCTTGACAGTGTAGTTCCTGGTGTGATTACCTGGTCTTGGATGGTGAGTGTGAATCCTTCAGTCTCAGGGAAGAATCTCCCACTCGTGAGCCACTGTTTGGAAGCCATCTTAATCTGTGTAGTGTCATTGGAGATCATTGTAGTGTCAATCATAAGTGCCTTCTTTGCCTATCTTTGTTTCTTCCGTCGGTGTGAGCGGGGTCTCCTTATTAAGGTTGAACAGTCTGTGCCATTTGTCTACTTTTTCATATGGGGTGGTAGATTAGTGCTTTGTTTTCCCAGAAGTAATCTCATAGGTTCTTAATCACCTTCTCGTGTTCAGTGTGGTCTGCAAGCACTTCCCTCCTTATTTCCGGGCTATGATCAGTATTGGTGTTGGTGGCTCTTGATCATCATTATCCTAGTCATTCTCATAATCTCCTCCTTATGGCTGTGACCATGTTTTTGCCACTCAGCTTTGATTTTAGTAAGCTCTTCAGTCTCCGATAATCAAATTCTTCACTGGTCTTCAGCTGGTAGTTTTGGCCAACTGGATTTCCTTGATGCAGTCCATTGGTCTTGCATTTGTCTGGGTCAAATTGTGTCCTTATGTCGGTGCTGAACTCTTTGGTGATTTGGAATAGCTGCTGGAGTTCATTCTCAGTTGTATCATAGAGTTTGACGTCATCCATGTACATCAGGTGCGAGATGGGTGTACAGGTCATTCCTCCTTGCTTTTAGGGGTATGTCCGTACTTGCTGTTGTTTTGCATGGTGGGCAGTGGATTGAGTGCTAGAAAGAACCATAGTGGGCTCAGCGCCTTGGATTCCTCTTCTAATTGGGATTGGTCTGGTCGTGGTGTTCTCGACCTTAATGGTGGTCCTCCATTTCACCATGGTTGCTTCTATGAAGTGTATCAGTGTTGGGTTGAGTAGTAGATCGTATTATTTAAAAAAAATTATTATATTATTTCTTCCTGATGAGGGTTCCACCTCGTGATGCTGCTACCAAGTGCACAGGGTGGTTGTTATGTCAGGATTGCGACTTTCTGGAGTTCCTTATATGTGTTCTCTGCCAAATCTGTTGCTCCTAGGCTGTTATGTAAGGTCTTTGGTACCATACCAGTGGTTTACACTACAATTGGGATGTAGCTTATGCTTGTTGCTTATGCCACATCTCTTTGATCACCTTTCTTAGATCCGTGTAGTAGTAGTAGAAGATCATAGAAAGGAAGAAATATTAGTAGACCAAACTAACACATTTTAGTAAGGCCACCAATGGTTTCAAACAACAAATAACTAATTATGCATAATTTACAAGGCCATCATTTGTGATGCTTCTCGCAAATTAGATAAGAAAACAAATACAGGTAACCCTCATAACACGGTAGTTTGGTTCCTACAAAATCTCGTGTAATGTGAAACCTTATTATACGGGATCAGTACAAAAAGGGGAGTTATGTTCCAACCTTCTTGGAACATAACTCCCCTTTATAAGCCTTAAAAATAAGCCTTGTTTTTTATAATTATTGGAAACTTAATTTTTATAGTAGTAATAACTTAATATTTTAACTTTTTTTTATAATAGCAGTAACTTACATAGTAATAACTAAACAAACTTTTTACCTTCAAAACTATGATACTTATATGTGAGATAATGTACATTCTTTTAATTTTCTTCCTCTTCATCACTGCTAAGTAATCTCTTCTGCAGCATCTAGATTTCATGTACCTTCTGCTCTCTTTAAAAGTCACGAACTGCACTCTTTGAAGTTGCAATTATTTTTTATAGTCTCAAACAAGCACAAGTTCAATAGCACAGAACCTAACCCGGGGATCTCCCAACAAAATACAGTGGACCCCCGCTTTAATTAATACGTGAAAATCAGAATAATATTTTCCAGTTAGCAAAATAAAAATAAATTTATGCTTACATACACAGCTTAATCAATACATACTGTAATATGTAGTACTAATTGATGTTTCTGTTTACTGACTTTTTTTTTTGTTGAAAAATTTAAAACAGTAAAAATTACAAGCAATTAATAACAAAGAACACGATATGCACAAGTGAGACACGGAGTAATGAGTTTCTGAATATTTATTTGTTTTTTATATAATTGAATATTTCATGAATGGAGAAACACATTTCAACACAATAACGTGAAAAACTCGATCTTCTTGCAAACACAAGAAGATCGAGTTTACTACCCATTTATGATTGATTGCACTAACTGAAAAGCCCAATAAAATGGAAAGTGCAAATTTTTTATATTGTTTTATGGTAGTGACCTCCAGAAATGTGCTATAGAAAAATATCACGAAGGCAATAACAACTAGTGAGTCAACAGTACAGGGATTCACAAAAAGGAATGGAAACATTGAAAATTATATCTAACATAATAGCAAGGTTTTCCCAGCACAAAAGCTCAAATATACCGTGTTATATGAGATTTCCAGCAATTCTCAAACTGTGTTAGAATGAAACCTTGTAGAAGTACCGTGTTATGCGAGGATTGCAGCAATTCATCAATCATGTTAGACCGAAGCTGTGTTGTAAAAGTGCCATGTTATATGGGGGTTGCCTGTATCTTATAAAGAACTGATTCTAATGGAACACGACATCCTTGGAGTCTAACAACCAAGGAAACTGTCCTCATTCACTCTCACACTATGAGAGAAAAATAATTAATAATGCAACTTAAAATTTACAAAAGAACTCAGTCAATTAAGTAATTGTTATCAGCAATTATTCAGTTTATACTTCCAGGAAATGGAGAAAAGAATTACGGAATAAGAATCAACACAAACTTAATACTTATTCAGCACAAAATATGAGACCAAAATCAAGTGCTTCAGTCCCTGACACTAGTGGTAGTAGTAGAGGCATGAGATGCAAGAAAGCAAGCTTATGTAGCATCAGCTAAATAAACCATTTCACATGTCCATTCCCTCTAAAAGTTTGTCCAGTTCCTCCTTGAATTTATTTAAGCTATCAACTTCCACAACAGATGGAAGTTTGTTCCAGCAATCAACTACTCGCTAGCAAAGGCAAATTTCTGCACATCCACTCTACAATCGTCCTTCCTCAATTTGAATTTATGCCCCCCTCAGGTTTGTAATGTAAGCAAGAGGAAGAATCCCGTCAGAATTAAGTCTGCTCAACCTGCTCATTCAAGGCCTTATACATCTCAATCAGATCACGTCATAGGTGCCTAGTCTCCAGATGCTGCAATTTGCAGAACATAAGCCTTTCTTGATAAGAGGACCCCTTTGTACCCCTCACCAATTTTGTTTTTCCCTCTCTGTACTCGCTCAAGCAACTTAACATCCTTCCTAAAATGAGGCCTCCAGACCTGTATGCAGATTCAAGGCATGGCCTTATAAAAAGGGATAATCACCTCCTTTTCCCTACTCGCAAAATTCCTGTATATATATATCATTGACGACCCCATGACCTGCTCTGGAAGCCAGTCTGCACTGTTCAGAAAACTTCATATCTGACTGCACAATTACTCCCAGATCTTTTTCATTTTCTACCACCCTAAGTGTAGTATGACACAGTTAGTATGTTTCTCTGAGGTTACTTCTACCTATATGCAGTATTTTGCATTTGTCAATGTTAAACTTTGGTTGCCACTTCTTAGCCCATCTGCCCAACTTTTCTAGATCCTGTTGCAGTAGCACTGTCATTAACAATCCTGCCAACCTTTGTAACATCTGCAAACTTGTACATTAAGCCTGATATACCTTCATCAATATCACTGATAAATATGCAAAACAATGGGCCCAACACCGAACCCTGGGGGGCTCCACTAATAACATTAGTCCACAAAGAGCAGCGTCCATTGATTACCACTCTGTCTTCTCCCACTCAACCACTCTTTTATTCATTTCATAATATTTGTTCCATGATGACTCCCACCAGTCCCTGAAATCAAGTGTACTTCTTAATCTTTGCCTCATGTGTTTTCTGGAGGTTGCAGCTACCTATCTGAATGACAGTGTTGGGCAGCACTGTCAGTCAGATAGGTAGCCTTTTCCTTCTTTTCAACAATAGTTATGTCTGGTCTGTTGTGTCGGATTGTTTTGTCCATTATTATGGTGCAGTCCCAGTACAGCTTGTGGGTTTGGGGTCTCTAGTATGGCTGGCGTGAGAGTTATACTTGTAATACAGTACACTTTCTTTGATCAACTGGTATTTCCTCACTAGCCTCAGATGTTTTATCCTGGCTATCTGGTCATGTCTATGAGTACTCTGTCTGGGTGATGTGTTGGATTGTTTCTGAGGCCAAGTGGCATTGTTGACATGTCATCTGACACTCCAGGCTTCTTTGCAATGTATTTTCTATAGATCCTGGTGTTGGATGGCGAGCATGAATCATGAATTCTTCAGTCTCAGGGATGAGCATCCCGCTCGTGAGCCATGCATTGGAAGCTATTTTATCTATGTGGCCTTGATTGTCGTCATTGTAGTGTCTAACATGGAGAGTCTTCTTTGTCCATATTTCTATCTTTTTGCTCTATCTGAGCAGGAAGGGACTCCTCACTTGGTTTGAGTGGGGTATGCTGCTGGTCTGTCTTCCCTATGGCCTGGTAAAGTGCTGCTGTGTTTTTGTGGAAGTAATCCTTCAGGTTAGCTATTGGAGTCTTGTATTGCTCAATGAGGTCTATCAGGCCCCTTCCTCCTTTCCGAGCTATTGTTGGTCTCTCCATGGCTGATTTTGGGTGGTGTTGGCAGCTTTGTTTATTATTGTCTTGTTTCTCATGATATTCTCCAGCTCTGTGTTAATCCAATCTCTGATCCCAAAGGAGTATGTTAACACTGGGACCTTATAGGTGTTTATGGCTTTAACTTTGTTCTTTCCTTTCAGCTTGGCTTTGAGCAGGCTTCTGAGTCTCTGATGGAGTTTTTTGGTCAGGCAGGCCTTGATCTTCTTGTGCTCTAACTACTGAATCTGCATCACCCCCCCCCCCCCCCGGAATTTTAAGGTCTCTCCACCTGTCATGGCTTCGATCTGTTTACCGGTCTTCATTTGTCTAGCCGAATTCCATCCTGATATCATTGCTGAATTCTTGGTGATCCAGAGTAGTTGCTGGAATTGCTTACTTTTCGGTTCTGTGTAGAGCTTGATGTCATCCATGTACATCAGGTGGGAGAGTATGTAGAGGCTTTTCTTCCTTCTTTGAGGTTATATCTATACTTGCTATTGTTGAGCATGGTGGATAGCAGGTTGAGTGCTAGATAGAACCACAGTGGATTCAGCGCATCTCTCGGAAGGCTTCCTCTCGACCTGATGGTGGTACTTCATTTTGCCATGTTGCTTCTAGGAATTTTGTTACTGTCAGATTGACTTTGTAAATCTTCAGCATACATTAGCCAGCTATGAAGCACAATCAAAGGCCTTGTGGTAATCTATGTAGCCATGTACAAGTTGCGGCACTTCTTGTAGGCTTGCTCTATAATGTGGCATCAATGGTTAATTGCTCCTCACATCCTTTGCTCATCTGCCTGAATCCTTTATGCTGTTTGGCCATGATGTTCTCTCTCTCTCTCTCTCTCTCTCTCTCTCTCTCTCTCTCTCTCTCTCTCTCTCTCTCTCTCTCTCTCTCTCTCTCTCTCTCTCTCTCTCCCCCCCCCCCCCTTCCTCTTCCTTGGTTTTGTTCCTTTCAGTTCTATCCAGGTGACTTGGCTGTTGTTTTACTTCACATGCTCCATATGTTGCCCGAGATCTCCTTGATCGTTTTAAGGTGGTCTGTTTCTATCTTTCTCATCTTATCTGATACTCCTGTAGAAGGCTCTTTGGTTTTTGTTGAAGATTTGGTTGTTTATTTTCCTCTGGGAGCTCTCTTTGTATTGGCATAGTCTTACTGAAATCGGCTTCTTCTGTGCGTCTAAGTATTCTCTGATTTTTGGTCTTGTTTTTGCTGTGAACATTGCCTCTCTCTTGAAGATGCTCTTCACTTTTCCAATTAATTTCTTACTCATATTACCATGGTAGTACTGAGTCAGTTGGCCTATCTTGACAATTAATTCTTCTATATTCTGCTGAAGTCTTCTTTCCCAAGCTAGTAGGTCCTTGTTTTTTTTTTTTTTTAGTTCTTCTGCTGCTGGTCTCTCATTTCTCTTCCATTAATCCTAGTGTCTGCTATGGCAGCAGAGTATGTGGCCATGGATGGCCTCCAGTGTTGCACCGTTGTTTTCGAGTTAGTGGTATTATTTGCTGATTTAGGTGGTCTGTGATTTGCCAGAGGATTATATTGGGTCTCTGCTTTGGTATCAAGTGGGTCTTTGTAGGGTCCATTCCCTCGAATTTGCTTAGGGCCTTCTTCCACTCGTCTTATATTCTGGATATCATAACTTTGACTCTTTCCAGTTCAGCTGCACTGGGTTGTATTTCTTCTTGCTCTTCCTCCTCTTGTTCCATGTTGTTCAAATTATTTTTCTTTGTAGTTGGCTGTTCACATCCTGCTTGAATTTTTTCCAAGATTGCAGGAGCTACCCAGTTCTTTGTGACGATGGTCTTTCTCTGGTTTTCTATTCACTGTTTGGTGACCTGAATATCTGGGAATCGTTCCAACTACTTGTATGTAGTCTCAACCAGTATGTTGTCATATTGGTCTATAGGATAGTTTTGCCCTTCCCTTGTGATAACAGGCGCCTCCGTAGCCAGGTGGGAAGGAGCAGCAGTGTGTAGCACACGCTTCTTGATTAGACCGGGGTTCGAGCCTGTCACCACCAAATACCGAGGATGCGGAAAGGTCAGGGAATGACCACCGCATATTCCCGGAGCAATATGGCCTTAGTTGCTAATGCTCCTAAATAACAATAACAATCCCTTGTGATAACCATATAAGGGGAACAGTGCCACTTGCCCACTGTCTTCCCCAGAAGACTGTCTCAGACTTTTTGAACCAATCCCTCTGCCTAAGGCCGTGACTTCATTCTGCACTATGCTCGACGCAGTATGGTTATTACTTCTATTCGACATCATCGTCCATCTATGGAGGTGAACCTGTTTAGCTTTAGCTTACATCCATCTAGTGGTAGTTCTTGGGAGTGACCAGATGGTGCCACTATCTGCCTCAGCAATCACTTCAACCTTATTATTATTGCTACTACTACAG
This sequence comes from Mastigoproctus giganteus, assembly GCF_048544385.1. Lineage (NCBI taxonomy): Eukaryota > Metazoa > Arthropoda > Arachnida > Uropygi > Thelyphonidae > Mastigoproctus > Mastigoproctus giganteus. The sequence goes on from NC_143576.1 coordinate 17,816,056, forward strand.
TAAACTCTCTCTAATTTGAGTCGTCTATAGTTTTGATTGCCTTTTTTAAATATACATATTTTATTTATGCTGAATGGAAAGGTTTCCCAAACGGAAATTTAAGTAAACAGTTCTGAACTTTTTTTTTTTTTTTTTGCATAATAGTTTCACAATGAAAAAGGAAAATTATGCAACAGAAAAAAAAAAAAAAAATTAAGGCCTTGTTAGGTAATGCACTTCGACATCCCGTTGCTGTTGAATTTTATCAAGCAATGATGGCTCTATGTAGTGCCTTTTCTTATCTGTTAGGAGTAGTACCTCTTCATATAACCTCTGGACCTTGTTTTTTTATTTATTATTATTTTTTTTTAAATTGATAGTTCTGTGAGTGAGGAGGCCCTAAGAGGAGAAAATACACTGACTAGTATTAAAAATTATGACATAAAAAGTGCTATTTACAACTGGGTTATTAGTTTGAATGAAGTAAAACAAAATAAAGAAATGAAATACAAAAAAAATGCATTAAAAAAAAGCTATTAAATGATGAATGCATTCTTTTTGATTTAGATGGAATCAAAGGTGAAAATGTATTGCACAACAGTGGCCAAAAAAGTTATTAATTTTAGGGATGTATGCATGAACACAGGGAGGCTGGATATACAGAAAGAAATAAAAATAGCAACAGCATTTTGAGGTGAAGTAAATGAGGAATAAAGTTTTTAAAAAAAAGACAAAATTAAATTACATGAAAAAGAAGCTGCTTTGGTACTCTTATTAAATTTTAAAGTTAAAATGAGGAATTCAAAAAATATTTTTGACTAACAACATTATGGAATGGCAGTAGAATATACACACGACACAGTTTCAGATTTCTTCAAGAATGATAATACATTTGGGAATGACAGTGTTTGTTTTAGTGAATTGCAGTTATTAACATTTAACACTTTGTGTTTTAGAAGATCATTTTCTTTATCTCTTGTTTGATTTGAATTCTTTGTATTCAGTGTTCTTTTGAATGTATTATATTTCATAAAATTTTCTTTTTATTTTTCATATTTGTATATACTGCTAGATTGTGAATATATTTGCTTGTAAAAACAAGAAAATTTGGTCATAGTTTATAAAAATGAACTAAAACTTGAAAATATTTATAAATAATTATATTCTATAATTTGATTTATCCCTTTATTAGTGTGTGATTAATGAACTTTTACTGTATTGTCTTGGAACACATTGATCATAGTGGAAAGGTGTTCTTGCTGGTTTGATAATTTCTTTTATCAGTATAATATGATATTTAATCATTTTTAGTCATGTAATAAGCGTATTCACTCTGTTACTTGTTTTTTAAAAAAATTTGTAGGGAAGCAATTTATGTGGCCACCACTGTATAAGAAAATTAGTGTTTATTTTTAACAAAGGCTAATCTCTGTTTAAGAATATTTTATGTATGAAGTATATTTGATTAATTTGCATAATTATTAATGATTATTACACAATTTAACCAAAAATAATTTGTAACTTGTTTTGTTTTTATTGAAAATATAAATAAATAAAACATTAGAACTGCTCATTGTTCTAAATATTTCATTTTTCTTTTTCTAGGTTTATTGGAGTAATGGTGCTCAGGTAAAGATTTATAAGTATATTTAAATTAAGCTTGCATACAGTTATAATGATAATTAATGCTATATTTAATTCATGATTTAAAAAAAAAAAAAAAAAAGAAGTGCAGTAAGTAATAACTTACTTAGTGTGAACTGAGAACATTTTTGTTTCTGGTCTTCCACTGCATTGCCCATTTATTCCTGTAACCAGTGCATAGCAATAAACATAATATCCAGTGCTTCAGCTACAGTATATGGATAGCTTGCATGCTATGTATAGGAGAAAAAAGATAATTGCGAAGATTTCTATTGGTCAGATTTTAATGCAATTTGAAGAGGCTTAACATATCTTTCTGAAAGATCTGAATACAAAATTCCATGAAACTCCATCTACTGGAATTAGAATTACTTGTGGACAGAAAAAAAAAATAATAATAATAATTGCTGGATCCAGTTTTAATGAAATTTAGATTGATTGAAAAATCTTTCTAAAAGGCCCAAATATAAAATGTCATGAAAATTCATCATATAGGAACCAAGTTAGTAAGAGGTGATTTGGCTTGTTTTCGGGCTTGTGTTAATTGTGTTCTGTTGGATGATAAAATAGAATATAAACCACTTTCTATTGCAGTATAATATATATTTTGTAATAGTTATGTTGCTGTTGCTTAAAAAATGTGAAATAATTAAATGGGTTATGAATTTATCTAAATACAACTAAATTAAGCATGTCTTAAGCATGAGTTTTTAAGTATACAAGTATCTTAAACAATTTGAGTATTGCAATTATTTAATCCTCTTGATGCACAAATTAATGAAACTAGAATGAAATTTTGTTGCATTCATTGCAAACATGACTTTAGTTTGTCTCTCAAAAAACTTTAATTTCACTGCAATGTTTGATAATGCTACTCTGCGTTTTGAAGAAATTCACTAATGTTTTCTCAGAAAAGGGTCTTTCTGAATCATTTCAAAAATGATTTCCATTTGTTTTCATCACATTAGGTTTCTTCAAAAATCACAAAAGAAAATTAGATTTTTCACAAATTTTTATTAATTTTAGCAGAATTTGTGCACTGAAATTATAACAAAATGCTACTTTTACCGGACTTTTGTATTTAAATACATGTTGTAAAAACTATTAAAAAGTGCAGTGTGATAAAAAGTCTACTAAACACTCACTCTCATTTTAAAAACTGATCTACAATGGGACAAATCTTTGTTTCTTTGATTTTCAGCATTCAGCAATAGTCAGCCATCATGTTGAAATTACAACCTCTCCTGGTATCTCATCTCCATGTCTTTAATGTCCTGGTGAAACCTTTCACCCTATTCTTTACTAACACTTCCTAGATTTTCTGGGAAGTAGTCAAATGTGGGAGTGTAAAAAATGTACCTTGATACTCATATTGTAACCCAGCTTCTTGAAGTTTGCCAGCTTATTTTCAATTATATTCTTGTAGTCTGGATCCCTAAAAGTTCTCAGCAACAGACCTGAAGTTATCTATGCATGTTTTTCTCTTTTATTCATAGTTCCCTCAAAATCTTGGTCCCTAATCAGTTTGTAAATTTGAGATTCAACAAAAAACCTTGTTTTAGCTTCTCTTGGGTGAATTGATGAGAATTTAGTACACAGGTAGTTGAAGCTGGGAACTTCCTGAGGTAAAGCTTTCACAGTGTGTTTCATCAAACCCAGTCTGATGTGCTAGGTTGGAAGGAGGACAGTTTTGGGGTCTACTAGAGGTTTATCAACTATATTCTTTGGCCAGACCTTGACATCCCAGTGCTTACTCCTTGCCACACTGTCCCACTTACACAAAAAGCAAAGTATTTTTGTCTTGCTTTTTATCTATCACTTTAAAGGCAGCACAGACTAACCAGCCATGTTCTTCATACTTAATATTTGTCAACTTCAAGTTCTCATATTTCTTTCAAATGCACAGAGAACTATTGGAATTGCCCATATCTATTATCATTTTGGAGCAACACACCTTTGAGACTCTTCTTTGATGAGTCAAAAAGTCTTCACTGTGTGGAATTGTAACTAATTTATTCATTTAAATACTATATTTAAGCCGTGTCATTTATATTAATACAAAGAACCATAGAATTGTCCTCAGAAAAGTAGAGGACTAGTTCTCTTTCTCTGTATCTGTACCATGAGAAAAATGTTCCATGTGCTAGAAGATTTTTTGACTCAAGTCTAGAACAAAGGAGTTGTGCAGTTTCCTTTGGTAAATTTAAATCTCTTACCAGATCATTGAGTTGGTACTGTGAAAACAGCTGAGGGCTGGACTCAATGTCTCCAGGTGTGTGTAGACTTCAGTTTCACCTTCAGAAGCTTCACTTTTAGTGCTCTCTGCTGCTACATTCTCCAATATAAGTAAACGGCATGGAATTAGAATTTTATCTCCATGTGGGAGTGAGCTAATGGCAGATGAAATATTAGGATACACAATGCCCTTCTTACTCTTTGCATTGTATTCCTCTACATCCTTTTCGAATGTGATTTATATGAAGAACAACGTGAACAACTAAAGACAACTGTCTAGCTTCGCAACTGACCAACTGGAGCAACTCATCCAGAACCCTGAGAACCTCCCCTCCTTCCAGGGTTTGCAAAGACTGTCTTTTTACGGCATCGTACTGTGCTGGCTAATGCTAACCCAGAAATAATTAATACCCATAATCTCATCATTAATTTTAAAATATATATATTTTTTAAATTTTAACACATTGATTGCCAAGCTAGTTTAAGGAAAAAAATCTCCCGGGGGGGCCAAAAAATATTTAGTAAATAATTTGATTAGTAATTCAAAAATAAATATTGTAATGTCAGTGTTATGCCGGTTTTTTTGCTTAAAATATCAAAAGGGTTTTTTTTTTGTGTGTTGCATATATGTGGCCAACATGGCCCAGTAGGTTATTTGAGAAGCCGTGTCAGCCACACACGTGTTACGCTATTACGGCATACATATGAAGGTCATTTTAATTAGTTTATTGTGTGCACTGCAATAAAACTAATTACGATAAAATAAACTCTCAAACGTCGCAATAAGTTTCAGTATTGTTAGAGATTTTGTGAAAACAATTTTATTTCACTGTATTATCCCCATTATTGTGTTGTGTTTTTCCACAAGTTTGTACAAGTGTGTTGTAAAAAAAAAAAAAATAATAATAAAAAAAATCTAAAAAGCAATGGTTAAAAGAAGAGGAACTAAGAGAAATTGCTGAAAATCTTAGTAGTAGTTCTGAAGGTGAAAAAGAAGATTTAGACGCTGGTGATTCGGTAAAAGATCCTGACTGGGATTTTTGCTTCAAATGAAGCAGGAGATACTGAAATACCAGAAAATATTGAAGAAGTGCTTCAAGACTGGATGGCAGAAGAAAACACTGATGAGCAATTTGAAAAGACTGAAGAACCTGAGTTTGAAGCGACTGAAACAAATCAAGATATTGAATGGACTGAATATGAAGGATGCCAAAAAAGATTTGATTTTACAGGCAAATTGGGACTGCATATAGATGTATCAAGAAACATTACTTATCTTGAGGTGTTTTCATTATTTTTTGATGAAGAAGTAATAAATCTTACTGTAACAGAAACAAACAGATATGCCAAACAGAAAATTCAGAGTACCTGAGCTTCATGACAGAGTCATCTAAAAAAGTGGGTTCCAAAAACTCTTGATGAGATGAGAAAGTTTTTCGGGCTTCTTATGTGGATGGGACTAGTAAGAATAGGGAGCATTGCCTCTTACTGGTCAACCAAACCGATCTATACAAATAACTTAGTAACAAAAATTGTCTTGCAACAGATTTGAATTGCTGCACTTCATTCACTTTTCAGACAATGAGGCTGCTATTCCAGGGGACAGGCTCAGTAAGATACAGCACCTTATAGATGTTTTGCAGCTGAAATATCAGAAAATATTTTTCCCCTGCCAAGATTTCATCATTGACGAACTCTTATGAAACTCTTATTCCTTGGAGGGGCAGGCTGATATTCCAACAATATACACCAAATAAAGTGCACAGATATGGAATCAAGCTGTTCAAGTTATATTCCACTAAAGAATATACCTGGTCGAGCAGGGTCTATTATTCAGGTAAATCTGAAAATTATATAAAATCCGTAGGTTTAGCTCTGAAGAGTTATCGCAAGGACTTCTAAATGAAGGTCACACCTTGTACGTAGATAATTTTTATACCAACTACCATCTGGTATTATCGTTTCATCAAAAAACTCACGTTGTTGGTACATTACTAGCCAGTAAAAAATTTTATGCCCAAAGAAGTCATGAACTCAAAGCTAAATAAAGGGGAGATGATCGCCGAGGAAAAAAAAAAATGGAATTATTGTTCTAAAGTGGCGAGATGCTCAAGATGTGAGACTACTAACAACAAAGTATGCCCCAGAAATGGTTGATGGATCCTCCACCAGTAAAGGAAGACGAAAAGAAGCCAAAAAACCACTTTGCTTATTGGAGGCTTGAAGTGGTAAAACCCATGTTTAGTCTCTAGAGCAAAGTTTCCGGCATCCCCCTCCCCCCATACTTCTCCTTCAACCCATGCACGGTACTAAGTACTATAGGTTTTGATACCTTTCGTGTTTGGGGTTTTCATAAAAAAAAAAAAATAAATAAATAAATAAAAACCACTTCCTATCGTAGCATATAATAAGGGAAAAGCAAGCATTGATCTGTCGGATCAAATGGGTTCATATGACACAACGCTAAGAAAGGGGGTAAAGTAATATCAGAAATTAGTGATAGAATATGTACTTAGTATATCAGTTGTCAGTGTGTACGTGGTATACAAGAGTGCCACGCGAAAATAAATAAAAATAAGAAGCTTTCAGGAAGCTTCTTATTTTTATTTGCTAAATATAGAACAGAAAGAGAAACATGAAAAACCAAAATGTGGTAATACTCATGTACTAGCAACAAAATTCGATGCAAACAACAGGAAAGTTAGAAGAATATGTGTTTTGTTATGCAAATTTGAAAGGGTCAGAAGGAAGATTAGTTGCTAGCAGAAAGGAGACGAGTTTCAACGTATTGCCCAGACAGTATTCGTCAGACTTTCATGTGTTTGGAGTGTTTTGAACAACACCATAAATCTTCATAATTTTGTAATAATAAAGAATTTTAAATAATGACCAGTTACTCACTTTTTTTTTTTCTCATAGTGCCATGCAAATTTCATCACATGTATCACTGGAGGCCACACTTTTCAAAAAGAATGTAAATTTCCAACAATCGTCATCGCTATACAGCCGACATGGCATCTGAAAAACATAATAGTGTCGGACATATATGGCTGACACTGCAGTTGCTCTAGCTCTAGGGCTGTCCTTGGAGTTGGAATAGGTCTTCTTCCTTTCCCCCTTCTAGTCCCATGCAGGGTGAGAAACTTTTTTTTTCTCCCCCCCCCCAGTGTTCTGCTCCTCTGAACTGGGGCTCTCCAGAGCAGGGCAGCCCCTCTTTCTCCAAAAAAAAAGATAAGTGGGGAGAAAAAGAAAAACAAAATTATTTTATTTTATTATTTATTTATTATTATTTTTTTGTTCCCTCCTCATTCTACCCTGGATTGGAACTTCTCTGGGCCAAAGAAGTCTCCCTCCTTTCTTCCCCCTTACCCCCTTTGTCTTTAGATAGTCTTCTACTTCCTCCATGGGAAACTCATTCCTCAGGGAGGGGGAGACAAGCAGATAGTAGAGGAGGCCTGCCTTCCTGCGGCTGCGGACGAGTGCCTGGAAGCAGCCATCCTGTTGATTGTGGCTCTTAGGTTTCGAAAAGGCTAATACACAACACAATATGACAGTACAGCCAGTCCTCGTATAGCACGATAGTTGTGTTCCTAAAAACCCTCGTGCAATGCAAAATCATGCAATATGAACAACAGGCCCTATGGGAAAAATGGGGTTAGGTTGCCGACCACCCACGAATGAACACACATTTGTAACCGAAACATTACCAAACACAATAAATTATCGTAATAAAATACGTAAGTATTTTATTACGACTATTACGTAATAAAATATTGCTAATGCTTTTGCTTCTATCGTAAGCAAACTTGTTTTTTGTTTGATTTTCTATCCAAACAGTTGACAGCCGTTGCATCTCTTCCAATTCTTTGTGTCTTAATCTAATGAATTTTAATTACACTTTGAGTTGTTACTGCTATGAAAGTTTTTTTATTTTCTCTGCATTCTTTGTAATTCTCTGCGTTGCCTCATTTAGGTCCGTAGCACATTCAATATCATGGTCTTCCATTTCGCTCAAAGCGTTTCACAGTTTCATATTTTTTCGCTATCGACAGTGGCGGACTGGCCATAAGCCTTACCGGGGAAACCCCGATGGCCGGTGTGATTTTGGCCATAAACACTAGTATGAGGCCACTACAAATTTTCCCGGGTAAGAATTTTTGATCCAGTCCACCTCTGTTTATCGATATTGCTTTTCTTTTTCTCTCTGAATCTGCAGTGTCTTCACCAGGGCGCTTCCTTTTCACACCTTTTAAGTATTTTATTCATTTTTATGGAATAAAGCACAATTACAAAACGAGGAGGCACGCTTGATACACATAAACAAAGCTGCGCACGTGTAGCAACTGAATAAACAACACCTAAAGCACATTTCTAGGGGTTACTACCATAAAACAATAAAAACAATTTCCAGTTGCATTTCTGCTAGTGGAATCAGTTATAAACTGGTAGTAAAGTCGATCTAATTGCATTTGCGATTATACCGATAGTTAGAATTGTGTTGGTTTTTACATTATTATGGTGAAATGTGTTTCCCCTTCACTGATATAAACACATAAATACATTTTCGGAATCTTCTTTTCATTCCTATCGTGTTGCATTCGGTTGGGGCGATTCCGCGTTCGACTGCCATTTCTTGTAAACACAAAGGCGAATCGTGCATAAGCGAATTCAGTTCGTGTTATATAAGATATCGTTCCCCTATTTATAAATCGTGTATGATCGAATTCGTGTAATGTAAACACGTGTTATACGAGGACTGACTGTACACACACACAGTTTTTTTTTTCTTTCCTGTGCAGGATGAAAAAAAATTTTTTTCCCCCTCCTCCTCTCTTTCTCTCTCCTATCCTTTTCCTGCCTATGCAGGAAAAATTTCCCATGCAAGTAGAAAAAAAAATTTTTTTATTTTATTTATTTATTTTTTTTACACTACACACATAGAATACCTTGACAGCCTTGACAGGCCTTACCTTGACAGTCTGTTAACAAACAGTACAAAGTTACGAGGCGGAGTTGAACTTATATTCTAGGAGCTGCCCACACATAATACATACATACGTCTACATTAACTAAGCAGAAGTAACAGTTTCCACAATAGTTTTTAGGCTCCCAACAAATCACGGGAATTGCAAAAGGTGTGGCCTTCTTTTTACCATTTTTCCACAATCTCAGTGTAACATGGGTCAGAATTTCACTTCGAAATAAGCACAATACACATTTTTACAAATTCTGTAATATTTTGTGTTTGCTTTGAGGACTACGTAACTTCCACAAATATAACAAAATAAGTTCAGATTGTTCAAACACTTCCATGAAGACATTTTACTCACTTTTTAGCACATTTGCCATGATAACTGCGAAAATAAACTGAGCTCACACTGATAAACACTGCTGCATGGAACTGTCAAGATCAAGAAACAAATGACTGAAAGCAGTATTGCTTAAATTCCCAGCATTTACTCTTAACTTAATACATTCAATAATACTACTTATGATATCAGCTTAAGTGATTTGTGAAACAAATGCTGTGATAGGAAAAAAACAAATAACATTTCCGAAATTAGTGTAAAAAAACTGAGTTAAAAGCAGCTGTTAGTTTGCAAACATTGAAAAGCAGCTGTTAGTTTGCAAACATTGAAAAGCAGCTGTTAGTTTGCAAACATTGAAAACCATGCTGTGAGTGGTGTAATTGTTCCTGTTATCAAAAGTGCCAATTGCCTACTAAAATTGATTTCAGTAAACAATCGGCCTTTCCTCTATACAAGAAAATCTCGATCTGAAAAGTTTACATAGTGTAGGAAGTAAAGAAAATATCTATGTTAGTGAAGACTGAACTTTTTTTTTTTTTTTTTTTTTATTTCACTTGAATTATTTCAACCTCCTTTTAGCATCATTGACGGTTTTTGAATTAAAGAAGTATAGCCATAGAACAATCACATAATAAGTATTTTTATTTATTTTATTTTTTTATTGTAATGCACTCTGTATGGAAAATTTATTATCTTGTAAGCATTTTTTTTTTTTTTTTTTTTTTTGCATTTGCATTAATAGAGTAAACGTTGGTACACATTTCACACACTTTTATTTTCATCAAAAAGTTTTAAAAAAAGTTAAATTAACTTTTTGATTAAGAAAAAAAAGAGGGTTTACTAAGATGTCTATGCTAGATAGAAACTTCAATCATATTTTAATATGATTTTTTTTTATAGCAATTTTGTTTTGAGATTTTTTTATGGCTATTTTGTTTTAGAATTTTTTTAGCTATTAACTTGCTTTAAGTAAATTTTATGCTTACATTTTACATGTTGGTTAAATAAAAGTTATTATTTTTAATAACTTTTATTATTATTATTATTTACAAGAAATTAATTTTTTTCCTAATAAACATTTATATATTTATTTTTCACTGTAAGTGATTTTGATATAAACAAATAATTTCTCCATAGATTATACCACCACATGACAAGGGCATTCAGTCTAATATTGAAAAAAACTTAATGCCATGGCCTTCTAGTTGGGATGTTGAACTAACATCGTCGAGTGCTCTTTGCAAGGATCCTTTGTCATGCATGAAGATGAAGTACTATAGTGCTCTGAATGAAAATGTTTTAGACAGGTTAGTTTCATCGAATAAAAGTTTATATATCCTATATTTTTTATTGCAAAGTTGGGTTGGCCTTTTATATTTTTTGTTAGCTTGTTATTTATATATATTTCAGTAGAATAGAAAGACCATATTTATTTTGAATGATGTGGTAAAGAACAAAGTAGAAATTGCATGCAACCCAACAGATGGCATCGACTAAAATTTAAATTCCAATTCCATACAATTCTAAATTTGTTTAGAATTGCTTTTTTTTTTTAATATGATCTGAAATGTATAAAAACATTCAAATTTTTTTTTTTTTTTTTTGCTTAAAAAAAAAAAAATACTCTCAAATCATTAACATTCCTCATATTTACAGTGCTTCTGTTAAAATTCATAGTTTTTCTGAACAAAGCAGAAAGAAGATATACAGGAACCCTTGTATAACATGGTCATTAGCTTCCTATAAAATCTCATGTAGTGCAAAACTGTTATATGGGACTAAGAACCAGTACAATAATACACCATATTTTTATGATTATTGGAAACTTTTTTTTTTTTTTTTTTTTTTATACAAAATAGTAATAACTGAACGAATGTCATACAAACTGTGAACCATATATGTCTTATAATCTATATAATATCGGTGTGTAGATACACCATAGACAACTCTTAAGAAACTACAAAGTAGTTATTGTAGGCATCATTTGCTCTTTCTCATATTGTGCTCTGCCTTCACAACGAGTTGCCATGATATTGTACTACCTGGAATAAGCAACGCTTCACTAATAGAGAAGACTATTGTTACTTATTCTCAGTGAGTACCACCACCCAGACATATTTCAAGGCTATTGGCCCATCATCAGTGGGTGGCCAGATATCCTGGTATTGCAGACATGACGACCCAGTTGTGAAGATAATCACACAATATGAGAGATGCCAAAAGGTGTATATGACAATATTTAAAATAACTAAATGCACAAGGCATAATACATTAAGAGTTTAATATCTATATAATATCGGTGTGTAGATACACCATAGACAACTCTTAAGAAACTACGTCATGTCTGCAATACCAGAGTACCTGGTATTGCAGGTATTTCTTCCTCTTCATTGCTGCTAAGCACAATCAAACAAAAACATTTTCTCTGTTGCAGAATATCTTTGTCTTCTGAACTTTCTTCTGCAGCATCTAGACTTTGTGTATCTTTTGCTCTATCTAAAAAAATCAGATCAGTAATCCAGGCTTTGTTTGCTTTTGCTTGATAGATATTTGTGAATTTAATGGTATTGAACTAAGCATTTTTGAAGCTCCATTTTGAACTTTGTGCTCCTTCCAGTCGAAGGATCTGTATTCAGAAAATAAGATTCTTATTGCTCAACTAAGTTTATGCCTTCCTGTATGCTTTTTAATGTAAAATTTGGAACTTCAGGATTTTCATCTGTGCCATCATCCTCTGAATTTATTTGGTTTACCTCCAATGCCATTTCCACCAAATCCGCTTCACCAGCTTCTTTTTCTACCAGTAATTCTTGAACATCATCAGGAGTCGTATCATCAAAACCTTCCCCTCCCGCCAACTTAGCAAGTTCTATTATCACACAGATTCCGTTTTCTGTCAGTTTGGCCATATTTCCTGAATGAACTGACCATACAGTTTTCCAGCACGCATGTTATGCAATGCTAATAAAACTCTGAAATCTAGATTTTTCCACAAGTTCAATAGCACAGAACCTAATGCAGGGATTTTCCAACAAGGTAATTCTTTTTTGTAAATTCCCAGAAAAAAAAAAAAAAAAAATGGAAATGTTGAAAATTTACATCCAACATGATATCAGTTTTCCTTGCCCAAAAGCTCAAAAATAGCATGTTATTCGAGGTTTGCTGCAATTCTCTAACCGTGTTAGAGCGAAACTGTACTATATAAGTACTGTGTTGTCCAAGGATTGCCGCAATTTATCAATCGTGTTAGAGCAAAACTGTGTTGTAGAAGTACTGTGTTATACGGGGGGGGGTGCCTGTACATTAAAATGGTATGAACTCTGTGACTAGTTCTATTAGAATTCTAGTGCAGTATTTATACAACAGACCTCCATGTTTGGTTACTTAATTTGGATCCCTATACAAAAGGCTAAGAAGTGATCTGATAGAGGTGTATAAAGGTTTGAATGGTTTGAGCATGCTCAATGCTGATGGGATTCTGCCTCTTGCTCAGAATAATCACCTGGGAGGGCATAAATTCAAATTGAGGAAAGACAGATATAGGATAGATGTGTGGAAATTTGCCTTTAGCCAGCGGGTAGTTGGTTGGTAGAATAGACTTCCATCCCTTGTTGTGGAAGTTGATAGCCTAAATAAATTCAAGGCTCAGCTGGACAGGTATTTCGAACGAACGGAGGGGTGAAGTGGAAGGTTTTTTTTTTTTTTTTTTTTGGCCGATGCTGCATAAGCTTGCTTTCTTGCATCATATGCCTCTACTAATACTAATAATACCCCTTGAAGGATGAATTGCTGTCTATTTAATGTTAGGAATTTAAAAGCTTAAAGGTTGAGGATCATTGTTGATATCACTTTTACTCTTGCAAAAAAAATCTAGAGTTGATTATATACTAGCCATTTTTCCTCTCATTCAGTACTTCCTTGTAGCAGTGAAGATCAATTTTCAACATCTTTCATCTAAAAGCTACTTAGCTTCTCCGTGCATTCAATCAGGTGACTCCTCTGAGGCCTGTATTTCTCTTATTTCAACAACGTCTTGAGTGCTCCTACAGTTCTTTGACATTAGAAGATTCTAATTCCAAGTACGTTTGGTTATCTCACTCCAAAATCTTTTCCTGTGTGTTGTTTTGGGTTCTTCCTCTTGGAATGCTGAAACCAGTGACAAAATCAGGCCACAGCTTTCCTCCACACAACATTCATATAATGAGAACTGACTTTATCCCACTTGGTTGCAGTAGTATTGTAGATTGCATTCTTGATATTGAAACTTTTCCAGAATTCCCTGAAAGTGGACTTGGCAAAGGCCTCCAAATTTATTGAATGTGATCGTAATGGTAGTAACACTTGAAATCAGCAATCACATCCTGGTCCAGCAGCTGTAAGATTGGTGGTGGTATATTAGGAGGTAAGAAGTCTTTACCTTCTCATCAGCTAATTCATCAAGGTTGTCTAGATGTCCAGGAGCATTTTCAGTTATCAGCAATGCCTTCTCTGCCAAGTTGTTCTTACCCAAGTAAACCTTGAATGCAGGACAGAAATATGGCGGCAGACCCATTCCTGAAATAAGGGCTTGCCAGCCCAAGATTTTTTTGTTTGACTACTAAATCACAGGAAGCTTAGTTTTCATGAAGCCTTTCAAAGCTCTTGGGGTCTTGGCATGCTAAAGAATTGCCCATTTCAATTTGAAGTTGCCTCCCAGAAGAAGTTACTTGCCAAGTTATAAATATGATATGCTCTTCAATAATTAGAACAAACTCTCTTATGTAACACTCTGCCACTGGTATATCAACAGTGACTGAATCACCATGCCTCACAACCCAATGAATTCCAGTCCTCAATTTAATTTATCAAACTAGTGGAAAATGAAGAAACCAGCATGACTTGTGGGAAATTCAGTGGGGCAGTTTTTTTTGTTTGCCTTGAGATTGTTGAAAATGCTCTTAGCCTTCTTTTAGTGGAATTCATATTTTTCTCACTTAGCTTGCTGATCAGAAATCCTAATCAAGAATGACTTCTTCATTTTTAGCAAAATATTTTCTCTGGTCCTTAAGCATTTAATACTGCCAGCACTGCCAATTTTGCAAAAAAATATTTTTTCTATTTATCATCAACTGCAGTTGATAAACAGAGATTGCATTTTCCTTTCCAGAGGAGGGGACTGCTCTTGGCCTGTTAGCTTTCTCATATGACTTCACAGATATGGGCATTGAGTTTGTTGTTAAAATAGAGAGAGGAAAAAAAAAAAAAAAAAAAAACCCAGAACTGCACACTTTGAAAATCTCTCACTGGGAATGTTTCTGGTAGAAGTGCTGCTGAACAATAGAAAGTGGTGTATACAAATAGTAATATAATAAATATAAATGCAACAAGGCATAATACTATAAGGGCTTAAAATTATCATTTAAATATTGGTGTAGATACATCATAGATAGCTCTTAAATGAAAACTATATTCGTAGTGTAAAGGCATCGTTTTAGATGTATCTCATATTGTGATCATCCTTCACAATGAGTTACCATGTATTGCACTCCCTTGAATAAGTAACACTTCTCTAATAGAGAAGACTATTGTTACTTATTCCAGGTGGGCACCATATTGTGGAATTAACCTTACAACTGGGTTGTCATGATTGCAATATCAAGGTACCTGCCCACCCACTGATGAAAGGCCAACTAGCCTTGAAACGGTGCCATCTGGGTGGTGGTACCTGCCGAGAATAAGTAACAATAGTCTTCTCTATTAGAGAAGCGTTACTTATTCAAGGTAGTACAATACATGGTAACTCGTGAAGGATGATCACAATATGAGATACATCTAAAACGATGCCTTTACGCTATGAATTTAGTTTTTGTTTAAGAGCTATCTATAAAGGCACCAATATTTAATAGATACAAATAGTAAATATAACATAACTTGTAGAAAATTCAATGCAGCAATTTATTTGACTAGAATGTGCAACGATGTCACAATATCAGTTGGATGTTATCTGCTGACACATGATGCTTTGATTCCCTGTTTATGAAACTGCCCTGTACATTGGTTTTTCTGTAAATATTTCCAATTTTTTAAAGTTTGTTTTAGTATGTACAAGTATTAATGTTTAATAATTTTGTTGTCAAATTACTGTAATGTTTTATTTACCATTATGCAAAACAGTGAAGGTGCTCCTTGCTATTTAAATCATTGGTTTCCCGACTGATAGGCACTTGCAATGAGGGAAGTGCTATTCCATTACGGTCATTTTCAGCCTTGTGTTGTTTGGCATTAAAAGAATGCAAAATAGATGATCCTTGAATTTCTTATCTTTGGTTGGATTGCTGTTTTAAATCTTCTGATGTTTACTGTTTTTAAATCTTCTGATATTTCCTCAGATCAGTGAAATTATTCTTGTTGGGATGAAATCCCTTATTGCACACTCATTATTCAACCTTACAATCTCATCCTTTATCTGAACCTTGGTTTCCCAATAAATGCACTAAGGCTGGCCAAGACAAACAGTGCTCTCTCCAGAAAATTTTGCTAGCTAGGTGGCATTATGAAGTAGCTGGGTGGGGAAGTGTAATACTTCACAATATTATAAAATATTCTATTATTTATAAATGTGACTTGAGTGATCCAGAGCAAAAATTAATTACATCATTTAACATTATATGCTCCTGTCACACTGATCTCGATCGCATAGTATATTTGAATTATTATTGATAGAGATCACTGAGCAGTACCATATGGTACCATGAGAATTGCTTAAATTTTAGCCAGGCAGTGTTAAATTCACTGGGTGGTGCACCCATTCAATAGGTCCTGGGGAGAACATTGACTAGAATGTTGCATATCACAGCTTGCATCCAAATCTCCAAGTTCATTTTCTACCTGCACTAAAGCTTGCAACAATTGTAATTGGCTGCAACTATTGCCCATCTATACTTCCGCCTCTATTTAAAACCTGATAGTTCTATAGCCTTCTCGGCTAAAAATAAAGCCAACCACCTAGCATCCTACTTTTCTTCTAACTCATGTATTAATAATGTTGGTAAACCACTTCTTACCATTACAATACACTCCACTCAATACCTCCTATAGTTTTGAGTCAAAAGGAGATGTCAGAAGAATTTGAACAATCTTGACGCCAAGAAAACTCCAGACCCTAATGGCATTTCTCCACATGGCAAAACCTGTACGCCTGAGTTTGCTCCTGTTCTGTATTGTCTTTTCACACTTTCTCATTCCACAGTAGAAACTTGGTCGAGAATAGTGACATTATTACCTTCTGCTTGGAAATTTGCTAGTATCCAGCCAGTTCCAAAAAAAAAAAAAAGTAACAAATCCATTCCATCCAATTATCATCCCATTGCACTTACCTCTACTCTTTTCAAAGTAATGGGAAATGCATTTATCTCCTACTCTTAACTATCTCGAAACATTCCCTCTGATCAGTGATTGTTCAGTGTCAGTTCCACTAGTGATATATTGGCTTAAATTACCATCTGTGGAAAAGTTTTGGGAAAACTTGTGCAGCTATTTGACATTTCTAAGGCTTTTGATTGTGTTTGACATAAAGGTCTTCAAAACAATTTTTCATCTTATGGATTGCTGACTGTTTTTTTGCAGTTGGATATCCCACCTTCTCTCTGACTGCTCACTGCAGGTGATGATAGATGGCTCTCTGGCTTCTAACTCTTCAGTTAATGCTCTACCTTTTCCCTAAGGTTCAGATCTTTCTCCAACTCTTTTCCTCTTGTGTAGTCAGTTCTTCCACTGACTGGAAATCCTATCTATAGTTTTTCTGATGATAGCAGATTGCATTCCACTTTAAGAAACCTTGCTCAATACAAACAACTTGAACTTGCAATGTTTTGTTAATCCATCTGGAAGAAAATCTCACTTTCATCAGTAGTATAATATGACCAGTGGCCCAACTTCACCCAAGATGGTATCACCAACAGACAATTTCTGTTTGTGCACTCCTTTTGAACTGCATACTAGTACAGAAATATTCATTATGTCAGATGATCTACTAGGGTGCAGTGTAGATGTGTGGAAATTTGCCTTCAGCAGCAGGTGGTTGATTATTAGAACAAACTCCCATATGCTGTTGTAGAGGTGTATAATTTGAATAAATTCAAAGAACTAGACAAACTGTTAGAAGGGATGGACAGGTAATACGGAGAAGCATTGACCTTTTTTTTTTCTCTCTCTCTCTCTCTCTCTCTCTCTCTCTCCCTGGTGATTTTCATTATTGCAACATTTGTTACTTAATACTAATAAAAATATTTGATAAATAGAGCATAAAGTTCCTAGCTGCTTCACTAACTAACTTAAATTTGAAATGCTCCCAAAAATATTAGATATTTAACATTCACAGAATTGGAAGCCATGGCTGCACTGGCATATGTATCATGTAATTTGATGTATGAAATCCCTTAAGAAACCCAACTGTCTTTTTTTATAGTGACTTTCGAATTGACTGGATGAGAGTAAGTCAGAACACAATATTAAAAATAATAATAATAAAATAAAAAATCCAGAAAATACATCCTAATAAAATAAAAGAAACCTACCCAATGGTGGAATGAACTCACATAATGTATTAAAGACAGAAAGATGTAATTTTCATATTTCACAGCATTAGCTATATAAAGCGCTGAAAGTTAAAGGAGGAGAGTCCTTATTTCTCTCAGCATTGATCATTCAGTGTCTTATTATGCTCTCCTATGGCACCAGTAACTTTGTCTTTCAAATGACTCCACAACTAAAAAGCACTTGGATTTAGATCGGGTAATCCAGGGGTAAGCAATCAGTTGGGAACAGACAAAATTATGCAAACTTTCTGAAACAAGTTATGAAATAGAGGGTGAGCCATATGCAGAGGTGGGTGCTACATCCTGCATGAAAATCAGCATCCAGGTAGCCCCTGGCTCAAAAAAAATAACACTAGGTGAGAAGTTCATGGTATTATGCACTACACTAGGTATGCATTCTTGGACCATCTGGTTGAACCTTCTCGAAGAAGAGTCCCGCCTGTAATGGAAATATCGCATCAAAAAGGATAACATCTGGATGCAATATTTTCATATATTGAGTTTCTTGAGAAGATTCAAAGTTAGGAAACCCATCAGGTGAAAATAGAAAGAGATGCCCATAATATAAGGAGCAACTGTGAAGAATGTGGATTGCAAAGCTTGGAAACTAGGCGTTAGTGGGGAGGCAGGTCAGATTGAGATTTATAAAGCACAAGCAAAATGAATGACCATGGAATTTTCACATTGAAATGAGAAGGGAGGATATGTATGTTACCTATTGCATGTTATTGGCCACAGGAATAAACTTCCTCCCTTGATGGTTAAGGTTGATGGTATGGTGAAATTCAAGTGCCAACAGAATTGGTATTATATTCTGATGGGAAGAGTATGATAATAAGAATAGTTGTAAGTTGTATAGACAAGGAGGGGGGGGAGTTTTTATTGGTCCACTACTAAAATTGGACCTCAGGAAGTGTGTCTTTGGTTAACATGTTGTTGAACACTGGAATGAACTGCCTCCCTTGGTGGTTGAGATTGTTGTCTGGCGAAATTTAGCAGTAAATGTGTTAGTTTCTTCTTCTGGTGGGAGGGGTAGCAGAGTGGTGAGTGCAATAGCATGCATTTCAGTTGACAATGGTTCAAGCCTGCATGACTGTTAAATATAGATAGGATTATATTTATAATAATTTATTTATTATTCCTGTGACTGAATGGTCGTGCAGACTATAAACAGAACACACTAAGAATGGATGTAGGTTGCATAGACAAGTTCATCCCCCTCCCTACAAACTGATACTTTTAAAATTGGGAATTCAGGTGTCAACATGTTCCAAGGCCAATTTCTTGAACTGTCCACCTTCATCTTTCTCAGGAACTGAAGAGCGAAATCCATGTTTCTTAGGATTACTTGGAGTTAGCTTGAAACTTTATGTGGTGTATACAAGTACTATTAACTATATGATATTGGTGTAAATATCATATAGTTTATCCATAAATCTATGGATAAACCATAGTTTATCCATAAATTTAACTACCTGAGTAGTGTAAAGGCATCATTTGATTTTTTCTCATATTGTGGCTACCTTCACAACGAGATACCAAGTATTGCACTACTTCGAATAAATAATTAACTATATAATAATATGGGCACCACCACCATATTATTATATAGTTAATTTCAACCCATAACACAACCCACCGATATTATATAGTTAATTTCAACCCATAACACATTATGCCTTGTGCATTTAGTCTTCAAAACAAGTACTATTGTAATATGATTTGCAAAGCCTTGCAGACAGTTAACCATGAAAAGTTCAAGTAAGTGTAGCTTAATCAATAAAACAATCATTCATTACAAGTTGTCTAGTAATTTATTTGTATATTGTGTTATTACTTTTCTTAAATTTTTTTATATAGCATTATCTCTCTTGAAACTACTTGTGTAACTTTTTTTTACATAATTCCTTTCTTCATTGCCTGATTATTGTTTAGTCTAAATTTCAGTGGTGTGTAGGTATACATTTTCCATTTACTACAGACCTTCAAAGTGAAAAATATAATTCATTGCCTAAAAATATTTATTTTATACCTCACTGAAGTCTGTATTATGAAAGGATTCGAATGCAAACAATTCTAATGCATGCCCTTCTTAAATCATATTCTTTGTAGATTGCCTATATTCTATATTCTATAAAATACATTCTATAAAAATTTTAGTTCATGCCACTGATATAAATTTTTCAGTATGAAGAACTACAGTCACAGAGAGGATCTTAAAATTAGAATATGAATATACAGTTGTGCTCCCATATCAGCTGATTCAGTTACCCGCTGTTGTTGTTATTTGGTTTTTAGGAGCATTAGCAACTAAGGCCATATTGCTCCGGGGATATGCGGTGGTCATTCCCTGACCTTTCCGTATACTCCATATTTGGTGGGCAGGAGTAGCAGTGCATAGCACATGCTTCTTGATGAAACCAGGGTTTGAGCCCGTGACCACCAAATACGGAGGATGCGGAAAGATCAGGGAATGACCACCGTGTATCCCCAGAGCGATATGGCCTTAGTTGCTATTGCTCCTAAAAACCAAATAACAAATTACCTGTAGTTAACCACGAAAAAAAACTTAACACGTACTACTCGCATATCCAATACGATATTTCCCTGTATTTTTTACAATATCATGTATGGTTTTGGTCACCAACATTATACAGGCTGGCCTTGGTTAACGCGATTAATTCGTCCCGCGAGTGCATCACGCAAAACGGAAACACGTTAATCGAATATAATAATCAATAGGAAAAATTATAATTGGTCCTTGACCTTCTGGAATGACCATAAAAAATACCTTTTAAATAACTTTTTAACTGTATACAATGTAAAAGATAATGAAAATAATTATGGAATTAAATGTTTATTGCATAAAACAGCAGTTCCCAAACTGCGCACCGCGGAACACTTTAAATTTTCGAGGGAAACACAGCGATACTCGACATCTGTCGGACACAGCGCGAACTACTAGCTCGAGGTAGTTCACACTTTCAGCATTTCTTATTAAGTTTTTTGGACCTAACTACAAAACGGAACTGTTAGGTATTTCTTTTGGTTTGGGTGCGCCTTGAAAAAATTACTGAGACACTAAGGGTGCTGTGAACCGAGAAAGTTTGGGAACCTCTGACATAAAATACACAATGAAGAAATTACTGTTGCAGAAATATTTGAACAGTGTTGACTTTCTCTTTTCATCAATCAATTTCCGATAGCCGACAACAATCTTCTCTGGGCCCTGGCAAAATAAATATCGCAGAAAACCTCAAACCTTTTGTTTGAGGTTCTCTGCGATAACGAAAGATTTCATCTAATTCTTTTACTGTTATCTCCTTCACGGTAACATTTTCATCTGGCTCATTTAAAAATATGAATTTTTATGCAAGTGTGCATTGACTTTATTAGCAGGAGACGAACAAGTAACACGTCTTCTTCCAATGGTTGATGGAACACACCAAGGCGGGCAGCAGGCAAATGTTTGTTTATTGACCGTACAACTCGCGGTAAGCTTAACACGCGATTCAAATCTTTTTCAACTATCGCATAAAAAAAAAAAGATCGTGCATTTAGTACATCTGGAAATCTGGATCGTGCATCTGGAAATTTGCATCGTGTAAAGTGAAAAGTGGTATAATTTTTCAAATAGCGTTAACTGAAAATCGCTTTAATCGAACTTGCATTATGCGAGGCCTGACTGTAATGGTTCTTTAGAGATTTAACAGATGCACCGTTTTCAAACTTTTGAATAATTTCAAGTTTTTGTTTAATTTGAAAGCACAACTCTTGCTTTTGCCCATCATTTATGTGATTTCTAAACAACAACAACAAAAAAAAAAATAGTTACTATAAAAAAAAAATTCTAACATCCCTGACATAAATAACGAAACAAAATTTTTCCTTTTGTGGTGCGATGGAACATAACAATCGATGCAACGCACTAAAACAAACTAAACATTCGGTCTCCTTTTTTTTTTTTTTTTTTTTTTTTGAGTGGTAGGTATGAAGACAGCAGGGGTTGGCAAGATAATAGGTACAATAATCTCCTAGTGATGACTTATAACACCAGTTCTTGTCGCTTATTTATGACTTGCAAAATTTCTAGTTATTATTTGAATTTTATGATTTCTGGTTGATTTTTTTTTATATTTTTTTATTTGGAGTCTTGAAGTATTCTGGTTAATCCGGTTCCGACAAATCGAGAGTCTGCTGTACTTTATTATTATCGTATTTAATGTTAACTTTATCATAAGCATGTATGTACAAGAAAATCACGTTATATATGGGGTCAGCAGGTGTTCGCTTATATTTGCAGTTTCAGCCATCCCCGGTAGGTCTTGGAACGTATCCCTTGTCTTACTGTATATATGTAAAATTATGTAAAATATTGGGGCATAATATAAAGATTTTTAAATACACTAAATTTCATACTTTCAAAGTTTAATTCGAAATTGAATGTCAAATTCTACTCTATAGGGAAATAAACAAAAAATGCTCGGTTACATTTACCTTTACTGCTATGCATGGAGTGTCCCATGTGTATATGGTAGAGGCTTTTGATGTCTGTGGTTTTCAGCATTATGTGCCAGTCAAAGAGCAGATGGATCCTGATCCTGACTTTCCTACTGTAAGATTCCCAAATCCTGAAGAGGGGAAAAGTGCACTTGTAAGTTTTGCTCTTTAATATATGATAATGAGAAATTATAGTTATAAAAAAATAGATGTGCAAGTGGTGGAGAATAATGGAAACTCTTGATACCAGTTTGCTATAACATGTATATAAAGCAGGAGGGTGCCACACATATGTGATTAACTGTTCCAAGTGCAATTCACCTCTCAGCATCCTCTGGTCGTGGATAAATGGAGGCCCAAGACTGTGGAAATGTGTCAATGCAACTATCCCAAAGGTGATGACAGAAAGATGCTATAATAAAAATATAATAGCTGCCAACAATGCATATTCAACAAGAATTTCTGATCATTAGTCCAGATTGTGAAATGCAACAAGCAACAGCAGACCAATTGTGTGCAGAAGTTTCAACATGAGTTGTAGTCATGTTGAATTGTCTCCACAAATATAGTTGAGAGAGGGCTACACAAAGTTGAATACTATGGCCAGGTTGCTAAACAAACTTCTTGTTACACCTGGCAAAACCTGTCTACACATTCAGTGGTGCCAAGGTGATATGATCTGAAAGTTGTTCCTCATTCTTTTCACAGTGAATTGATATGTATACACAAGGTATCATTGAAGGAACTGTTTCTTTTGGAGTTTCTGCATCTAACATTGAAAGAGCGTGTTTACTTGGCTTGTCCTGGGGCCCCTCATTCCAGTAGAAATTGAATTCTGTCCCCATCTTACTGGTTTACAGCCTATGCAATAATCTGTCCTCCCCTTTGTTGTAGGATTTCTTTCTATGGGGTTGAATGACCTCCAGGATGACAACCACATCTCACGGAGTCCTCCCAGTCACCTGATACCAATTTCATGAAGCATTAGTGAGAGAGTTTGGAACAATGCCTATAACAGGAGTTTCAGCCTGTCCATCCTTCATTGATTGGCAATTTTACTTTTGGATGAATGGTGCCAGATGACTGCAGAACAGTTCTAAAACTTTGCAGTCATCTGTGGATTCCGTGCCATGCCAGATCATTTATGTCTAAGCCATGCATGGTGGCTGAATGCCATACTACCAGACCAACTGACTGACTTCATTGATATTTCCATTATTCTGTCCACCGCCAGAATTTTTTATTACAAATAAAAAGTTGTTGAAGTAAATTTATAAATTCTAAAATGAAGACTTACTCCTTTCATGACTAATATATGGAGTGAATTGAAAGTTACTACCTATTTCTGAAAAGGTATTGTTGAGGTACTAAAAGACAATTTTTTACCATTTACTTTACATATGTCCAAATCTCAACACAAGTAATTGTCACCAGTCATTCTCAAACCGAAAAGGTTTAGCACTTCTTTTTTATGCCTGCCTTTGTGTACATGTGTCAGAATGCTTTGTCACAACATATATTGGGGAAGTCCAAAGTCTAATTTCATGTTATCATCGTTCGTGGAATGTTTCCAGTTTTTTTTTTTTTGCAGTGGTGGATGCAAAGTAATATTTACATGAAGTGAATTCTTGTACATTTTACTATGCCACTTTTCCTAAAATGTCGTGTTCTCCAGAGGTTTGCTGAATTCAGGATTACTTTAACCTCTGGCAGTTTTATGTACCAAAAGCTTAATGAATCCATTGCCATTTTTTTTTTTTTTTTTTTTTTCCCCTTCAGTAAAAGACTGTTCAGGTAAGGTCTATAAGTGCCCTTTGAAAATTGGTGACATTTCTTATTACAAGCCTCTATACAGCTCAAGTGGTATTGCAATAGTTGACCTGTTTGAGATTTGGGTGTGCAAAAATAGTAGTGATTTGAGAAATGGAAGGGTGTTGCTAGGTAAATTGATACTGCAAGAAAGAATATCCTTCAAGAGAAATATAACATTTATGTTTCAAATACAGATTAACAAATGTATTTTGAGAGTTAAATGCATCCAAAATTTATTTTGGTACTAATTGGATGGAACTTTAAGTTAATCACATTAAGCAGTTTTATTAATTTAAGTTAGTCTGGCTTTTCTTCTTTTTTTTTTTGCCTGATAGATATATTAGTAAATTAATAAGAGGAGTTTACCTCAATATAGTACGTGGAACACTTCCGTATGATACCCTCCAGAAATTAAAACGGAAAAAACGAAAAAATCGACAACTTACCGGTAAGTTGTCGATTTTTTCGTTTTTTCCGTTTTAATTTCTGGAGGGTATCATACGGAAGTGTTCCACGTACTATATTGAGGTAAACTCCTCTTATTAATTTACTAATATTATTATCAACGTAGAACATATTGAGTATTACAGCTCTGATTCATACTATCTGATAGATATATATATTTATATAGCACAATTCCCCATATGGCCAGAGTATCAAACCTATATACCAGGGTTTTAGCAAGAATATCAAGAGCAATTGTCAGCAGGTGATCTACCTTGCATACTGTGAATTTGTTTGCCTAATTTCTTCAAAAATGGTGCAGCCACTGCATTAAAATTATTTGTGTGTTTGCTCTAGTGACCTTCAGTTAAGTTAAAGGCATGACAAAACGACATTTGGTGGCATTTGCACATACTAAATCACAAACAGATTTTGAATGTGTGTGTGTGTGTGTGTGTGTGTGTGTGTGTGTGTGTGTGTGTGTGTGTGTGTGTGTGTGTGTGTAGACAAAAAAGGTAATTATTTGTGTATTTGGTAGGGGAGTTGAGCTATCAGGTGTAATAACCATGGAAGAATTAAGAGAACCTGTATGCTAAAAAACAAATTACCTGAAATAAAATTCAATTAAAATAAGCATAATTATTGTAAGTACCTAAAGCTGTGAGTCCTAGGACTTTAACTACTTCATCTGGGGTCGGCAGCAAAAATTGTAGGAGCCACTGCAATAAGCCAGTTCTCTGTTTCTGTTATGATGTACACGTAAAAAGTATACATATACATCATAGCCAACCCAACAGAGACCAGAAGGAAGAATTAAAAGAATAAATAAACTTTAAAAAATAAAAAAAAAGTAATAAATAAATAAGTTCATTCCGATAGAATCCTGTGGGGCAAAACAAGAAAACTTACTGTCTGTATGGACCGGAAGACGTTGAAAGTCAATGGGGACCAAAGGGGAGAGAGCGAGCCAAATGTACACGTGCAGTGTATATCTGTCAGTTGAAGTAACCCTGTGTGGTGGGAGGAAAGTGTGAATTCATAAACAGGAACTGTACCTGTTTGACGGGGAAGTGAGCAATTAAAAGATGAGGCAAAAAGCCAGCAGAGGGAGAAACAAAAACTGACAAGAGTCGTGTGGAAAAGACACTAAACTTTGTATTAGAAGAAACAAGTAGCAATAATAGAGAAATAGCATCTCGATATTGCTTTCGGCCAGCCTAATTGCTCACGAGAAATAAAATGTAGTAAAAAAGAACAGCAGGAAGTAATTGGAATGGAGTGAATAAAGTAGTGCTCGAGCTGTCCGTGGTTGCAGACCTGTACTACAGTTGATTCCTGGACAGATGACTGGACAATTGCCTCATGACTTACAAGGTGTCAGTGGATATTATAAAACAGCTGAAGTGGAAAAAATTCACCTAAGAAAATTTGTACTATGACACATTTTAATAGCCAAGATAAAGATAAAATTTTTTTACTCTTTGGAGAGAACAGTCTCCAGTTTAGTGAAATTGGAGATTGTTTTCATATGACATTTTTACTGAATTAAGAATCAGAAAAGTTCATCTTAGTGTAAAATTAAATTTTATCAAAAAATTCTACATTATATTTTCATGATTATTGATGATTTTAAATGAACCTTCTTTCATGCCTGTACGAGCTGTCCAACAACATATATCTAATTATATTATACATGTAAAAAGAAATAAAAATTGAGAGATAAAAGAAAGAATTGGTAAATAAAATGCATGTTTTAAAAGATATTTTAAAGATTTAAGCAGGTGCTGATATTTGTTTCATAGTGTATTCTTTAACCTTTTAGGATCTGTCCATGCAAACAGCAAATGCTAATAACAGTTCAATTATCTTGGCCAATGATCCAGATGCAGACCGTTTAGCAATTGCTGAAAAACTTCCAAAGTAAGCAAAGCTCTGTGATTTATTTTATGTTGGTATCAAGTAAATTTTATTTAGCTGTTTCACAAATATTTACATGTGTATGTTTATCATGCACATACATGTTGCAGAAACTCATTGGAGGATGTTGTGTATAACCCCAGGGGCTCACATCTGGTGAGTATGGGCTTGGCACACCCAGGGTCCTGAGAGATGGATATCATCATTCTTCTCTTTCTTGGTGATTCCTTTTTACTTCTGACTCTTGTTTTCTCTCTCTCTCTCTCTCTCTCTCTCTCTCTCTCTCTCTCTCTCTCTCGGTAATTCAAAATGGAGTAAAAGTGTGTACCTGTTGTCTTCCTTTTACCCATGGAAATTTGAAATAATATCTGCATATCTGTACAAAAATTGGAAACATTTTATGTAATTCAGATTCAGAAATTTGATTAAATTAAATCAGATGATACATAAATAGATGTAGAGGATATTATTGCATCGTAAAAAAGTAATGACTTGTTAGAAGATAGTAAACAAATGGAAAAAAAAGACACTTCTAAAGGTACAGTGGATTCTGTTTTAAATTGGTCAAATGGTTGAATTATAAGAAATAATAAATTTAAAGCAATTATTTTTGATTTTGATAATAATCGCACTATAATATTGAATTATCAAATCAGAATAAGAAAAGTTAATATTTAAAAGTATTTATGCATACAATTTTCAACCTAATCCAACTGAAGTCCGTGAAAAAAAAATTTCTCTATGAGATCCTGCTCAATAGGGTGAATCCACTCTTGAAAAAGCTAATATTATGGTTGTTATTATTATTAGTAGTGGTAATACTAGTAGTGGCATGTGATGCAAGAAAGCAAGCATATAAACCACCAGCCAGAAAGAAACAGGGGGAAAAGAAAAAAAACTTCCTGCATCACCTGTCCGTCCCCTCCAATAATTTGTCTAGTTATTCCTTCAATTTGTTCAGATTATCCATTTTCATAACAACAGATTGAAGTTTGTTCCAACAAACAACCACCTGCTGGCTGATGACAAACCTCCATGCATCTGTTCTGCAACCATCCTTCCTCAGTTTGAATTATTCACCTCCACCTATTTGTATAGTCTGAGCAAGAGGAAGAAGGCGCCTCCGTAGCCAGGTGGGAAGGAGCAGCAGTGCATAGCACAGGCTTCTTGATTAGACCGGGGTTCGAGCCCGTCACCACCAAATACGGAGGATGTGGAAAGGTCAGGGAATAACCACCGCATATCCCGGAGCAATATGGCCTTAGTTGCTAATGCTCCTAAAAACCAACTAACTAACTAGCAAGAGGAAGAATACCATCAGTATGGGCGTCCGCATAAAATTTTCCAGGGGGGGGGGACAAAACTTGGAGACATAATTACATCAGTAAATTTATTTAATTATTTAAATCTTCTTCTTTATCTTCACCTTCTTCCCACTTTTATATGGGGTCGGCATTTCCGTCCTTAATTCTTTTCCTCCATTCCTCCCTATCCTGAGCTTCCTGTCTCCTCCATCCTCTCTTTTAAATCCTCTGCCACCTTGTCCTTCCATCTCAGCTTAGGTCTCCCCCTCTTCCTCTTCCCTATCACCTCCAACTTTTTACACCTCTTCCCCACATACTCCTCACTTCTTCGTTCCACATGTCCAAGCCACCTCAACCTAGATTCCTGCATTTTTTTACTCAGAGGCCCCCACCTTAACCATACCTGTGATGTAGTCATTTCTTATCCTGTCCTTCCTCGTCACACCACCCATCCATCTTAGCATCCTCATCTCCGCCACTTCCATCTTCTTCTCCTGGGCCCTTGTAATCACCCATGTCTCAGCACCGTACATCAATGTGGGTCTAACCACAGTTTTATACACTCTTCCCTTCATTCTACAATTTACTTTCTTATCACACAGCACCCCACTCATCTTTCTCCAGTTCAACCATCCGCATTGCACTCTATGCTGTATTTCTGCACTCATTCCTCCATCCCTCTCAATGTTCGATCCCAGATACTTAAATTTTGAAACTGATGGTAGCTTTTCCTCCTGCAGTTTTATAGAACTCTCATCTTCTCCATTCAATACCATATATTCTGTCTTTGTTCTACTTATCCTCAACGCTTTCCTCCAATTTCTTCTCTATCTTTCCTTGGTATGGTTCGCACAGTACGATATCATCCGCGAACAGCATACTCCATGCTGCTATACTCTTCACTTCTCTCACCAACACATCCATTACCAGATCAAACAGATATGGGCTAAGAGCTGATCCCTGGTGCAGTCCAACTTCTACAGAGAACCCCTCAGTCATACCTACACTACTCTTAACCTGAGTCACCGCTCCCTCGTACATTTCCTTCACAAGCCTTATGTACTTTTCTGATGCACCCTTCTTCCTCATGCATCTCCATACCTCTTGTCTGGGCACTCTATCATATGCTTTTTCCAGGTCTATGAATACCATGTGCAACTCTACTTGCATCTCCCTGTATCTTTCCAAGCCGACCGGGCTAGCCGAGTGGGTAAAGTACCTGCCCGGCAACCCAAGGTCGCGGGTTCGATTCCCGCCTCGGGCTTGGATCAAAGTACTGCAAAAACCTTGGGAGGTGCAATATGGCCATAGAAGCCGATGCGCCAACAACTACCAAATCAAAAAAAAAAAAAAGTATCTTTCCATCACCTGCCTTAAAGCAAAGATTGCATCTGTTGTTCCTCTTCCTGTCATGAAACCAAACTGTTCCTCTCCTATTTCCATCTCCTGCCTTATCCTTCCTTCAATTCTTTCCCAGATCTCCATCGAATAAGACATTAACTTTATTCCCCTGTAGTTCCCACATTCCTGCACATCACCCTTTCCTTTATAGATTGGCACAAGTATACTTTCCCTCCACTCATCGGGGTATCCTCCTGCTGCCACAGTTTTTCCATAAAATCCCATAGGATATCGATCCCTTCTCCATACTTCTGCTGGTATCTGATCAACACCTACTGCTTTCACCCTCTTCATTTTTCTGAGTGCACTTTCCACTTCTTTCCTGCTTATGCCTTCCACTACTCTTTCATTCATCTCTCCATCCTCGCATAATGCTCTTGAGTTTTCCTCATTTAATAACTTCTTAAAATAGTCTTTCCACCTTTCCTTAACTTTCTCCTGGTCCTGTATAACCACTCCCCTCTCATCTTTTATCTGTTTTATTGATGAGAAGTCCTTTTATGCCTTGTCTCTTGCTTTGACTATTCTCATCAATTTCCTATCTCCATCTTTCCTTTCCAGTTCCCCATAGGCCTTGTCCACTGCCCTCGCCTTTGATATTGCCACAGCCCTTTTTGCCTCCTTATTTGCTAATTTATATGCTTCTTTATCTTCCTGGCTACCTGTTAAATCTCATCTTTTCTTCATCTCCTTTTGTTTTATCACTGATTGCACTTCCTCATTCCACCACCACCAAGCCTCCTTTCCCTCCGGCACCCCGCTTTCCTGATGTTTTTCCCAACAATTCTTCTCCAACTTTCCTTATGATACAACTGTTTAACTTCCACCACTCTTAGGCGCCTCCGTAGCCAGATGGGAAGGAGCAGCAGTGCGTAGCACACGCTTCTTGATTAGACTGAGGTTCGAGCTCGTCACCACCAAATACGGAGGATGTGGAAAGGTCAGGGAATGACCACCGCATATCCCAGAGCAATATGGCGTTAGTTGCTAATGCTCCTAAAAAAAAAAACAAACAACAATCCACCACTC
The DNA here is from genome assembly GCF_048544385.1 of Mastigoproctus giganteus. NCBI lineage: Eukaryota > Metazoa > Arthropoda > Arachnida > Uropygi > Thelyphonidae > Mastigoproctus > Mastigoproctus giganteus. The sequence goes on from NC_143576.1 coordinate 17,846,206, forward strand.
TTGCACGTCTTCCGGTAACTTTATTTCTTTTAGCACCTTTTCCCTAAACTCCTTCCTCAAACCCTCCTCTTTCAATCTCCACCATTTTATCCTTTTCTCCCTCTGTCTTGAATATTTCCTACTTTTGTCCACTGCAACCTCGCAATCGACCACAAGCAATTTTTTAAATAATTATTTAATTAAACAAGTAGATTATAGAATACAGTGTTGCATCAATACAAAAATACATACATATATAAATTTACAATATAAACGAAACAAGAATATATATAATAATTTCAATAATCACATATCATATAAGAATTGCATTCTCTGTCTATCGCTTGCAAATCTATTGATGATATTTTCAATAAATTTCTTCTTTACTGCTTCCTCTTCTAGTTTCTTCCTGTGCACACTAATCATACATAAACCTGATAAGCAAGTTTCTGAGATAGTCGACCCCTTAACCATGTTTTCACACATCTCAAGGTGCTGAAACTTCTTTCAATGGTACAGGTCGTAACAGGTAATATCATACCAATAGTTATCACTGAATTAATAGAAGGGAAATAGTCGCAATGTTCCGAAACTTCTGGTAAATTTTGGGGAATATCAGTCGATGAACAAAAACAGGAACACGTGTTTTATTGCTGCAATATATGCCGAGTGGCGAAACCGGCCAACCAGTAATAAAATTTTAAGGCAGACAAAGCGTCCCATGGCCGAGGGTGTAAGATTACATCTCAATCACTTTTATGATTATAATTTGTAGAATTTTTTATGCGATCACAGGGAGGGGCAAGTTCCCCGTTTGTCCCCCCCCTCTGCGGATGCCCATGACCATCAGCATTGAGCTTGCTCAATCCATTCAAAGTTTAAACACCTCATTCAGATCACCTCACAGGTGCCTTGTCTCCAGACAATGCATTTTGCAGAATTTGAAGTCTTTCTTGATAGGACCACTCTTTTGTTCCATTCACCAACCTCTTTGCCCTTCTCTGGACCTGTTCAAGCAGATCTACGTCACTTCCTAAAGTAAGACCAATACACCTGTACTTGAGATGTGACTTAACCATTACCTTGTACAACAGGATAATCACCTCCTTATCCCTGCTAGCAAAGCTCCTGAATATCATTGACAAAACCCCACGTGATGTCCTGCAGTTTCTCTGCACTGCTCGGAGAACTTCATATCTGACTGCCCAATTATCCCCAGATTTTTTTTCATTTTTTGACTACCCTGAATGTAATACCACACAGTTGGTACGTTAAGGATTACTGCTACCAATGTACAATACTTTGAATTTGTCAATATTAAACTTTAATTGCCATTTGTTAGTCCGCATGCCTAATTTTTTTAGATCTTGTTGCAGTACGCTTACCCTGATTACTGTCATTGATCACACTGCCACATTGCAAATGTGGACATTAAGACTGATATATACATTCAACAATACTATTAATAAATTTGAAAACAACAATGGGCCCAGCAATGAACCCCCTCGGGGAGTGTACTAAAAACATTAGTCCATGAAGAGCAGTGTCCGTTAATAACTGCTCTCTGTTTTCTCCCACTGAACCATTCCTTTATCCAGAGTAATAACTTGTCCTTAATACCACACTGCTCCAATTTGTGCAGCCATCTTTTATGTGCAACAGTATCAAAAGCTTTTCTGAAATACAAGTATATGATATCAAAATTATTTTTTGTATCCAGTTCCTTGTTAATGTGTCAGAGTATTCAATCTCATTAGTCAGACAAGATTGTCCCTTAACAAATCCATGCTGTGACTGCAAACTGCATTCCTGTCTAGACGGTCCTGCATTGCTTCTTTAATCAGATACTCTGTTATTTTTCCCCGAAACTGAAGTTAAACTAATAGCTCTGTAATTACTGATGGTACCTTTTCTTCCTCGTTTGTGGATCGGGGATACATTCACACATATCCAGTTCATAGCAACCTCCCCTGAATTCAGAGATGATCTCGTAAAAATGGCTAAGTGTTTGCTTACCTCCTTTGCTGCCTCCTGTAATATAATTGGATAGATCCTTCCATCCCAGGTCCCTTATGTTTAGCTTCAACAGTTTCTCTTCCACTTCTCAGTTATTACAAAATCATTTATCTCCCTTTTCGATTTTGATGAACTTCTGCCATTCCCCTCCCTGAAGAACTCTTGTTTGAATGTAGATGTAAAATACCTATTCAATTTGTCAGCAACCTGGGCAGGATCATTGATAGTTAAACCATTGACATCAAGTGAATCAATGGGATTCAACCCCTTGCTTCTACTGTTAGTATAAGTAAGGAAGTCTTTGCTACTTTTCTTTACATTCTTTGCCAGAGATTTCTTGTAATCTGCTTTAGCTTGCATAACCTCCTTTGTGACTTGATTACAGACTAGTTCATATTTATCATAGGCTTCTGTATCACCTGATAATATATATGCATCCCATGCATTTTTCTTCTCTGCCACTGTTCTCATCAATTCATCTGATATCCACTTAGGTCTAAGTGTGGAACAGTATTTTTTAGTTGGTACGAAAAGCCTAGTAACATTTGTGATTACTTCCTTGAATGCTTCCCCATTTAGAATCTGCTGTTGGTAACATCCAGAGGTGGTCCCGTTGTGTAGAACAGTGATGGGCAAACTTTTTTTAGGAGTGGGCCAAAAAAAAAAAAAAAGAAAAAATTTTGGCAGGCCACTATAATTTATTATAAAACACAATAAAAACTCAAAAAAAAATAGTGTATTTTAAAAATTCTTTAATACTAATGCGGTGAATGAAGTTGTGACTGCATTTCTAAAAGTTCCTCATAATCTGGTTCGAACTGGGATGTACTGATTCTGAGAAATGAAGTTAAATGCTTATCTGTCAGTCTGTTTCTAATACAACTCTTTTGAAGTTTCATTGTAGAAAACACCTGTTCACATATATAGGATGAAGCAAACATAGCACTAACTTTCTGGGCGTGAGATATCAGATTTGGGAAACTTGATTTCGACAAAGACTTGTGGGACATTGAGAAACAACTGTTTGAGGTGATTGTTAGATTGCAATTCAATTAATTCAAGCTGCAAGTCCGGTCTCACGACTTCACAGTCCACATTAAAAGGCGTGCTGGAAATATCCAAGTCTTTTTCAATGGCACTGAAGTCTTGAAATCTTCATTCAAATTCAAGATGAAGTTTTCTCAGGCCATCTTCATAGCTCTTAAGCTTGTCTTTATTTACTGGGGCTATTGAATTTAATCTCGGGAAGTGAGACAAGTCATTCTTAGCTATCTGATTAGCAAACAGAACAAGTTGTTTAAAACCTCTGAGATGGCCCCAGATATCGTCGATAAATTGATTTTTTTCCTTGCATTTTGACATTCAACTTGTTCATGTGACAGAGATAATCTGTGAAAAATGCAAAGTCCAAAAGCCATGCTGTATCTTTCAATATTTCACACTCCACAGACCACTGTGTCTCATAGAAGAATGACACTATCTTGTCTTTCAGCTGCCAAACTCACTCAAAGACACGTCCTGCACTCGGCCACCTAACTTTCGTGTAATACAGCACATCAGAGTATTCAGATTGCATGGACTCAAGAAAATCTCAAAATTGTCTGCGATTAAGCCCACAAGATCGAATAGTATTTACAAGCTTCACGATTACATCAAGCACAAGTTTCATATTCAAGGCAGATTTACACAGGCCATCTTGATGTACAACACAATGTAGAAAGACAACATTATTCCCATGGTACTTTTGATTAAAGATCCCAACGAATCAGATTTTTTACCTGTCATACTTTGTGCTCCATCGGTCGTAATATTACATATGTTTGTCATGGGTACTTTCAATGTTGAAAGCTCTTCCTGAAATTCATGAAAAATATCAGACCCTGTTGTTGTTCCTTTTAACGACCGCATACATGCATGCCAATTCCTCAGTAATAGAAAAGTTTTCATCAAAACCTCTTATAAATAATACTAGCTGAGCAATATCATTTATATCAGTGCTTTCATCCATAGTAATGGAGCAGAATTTAAATTGACCAATCTTTGACTCCAACTGTGATGTCATATTTTTATTTATGGCTTTGACTCTAGAAGTCAGTTTTTTGGGATAAGCTTACAGTTTCAAAATCTTTTTTCTTGTCAGGACATAAAACATCAGAAACTTGGAGCATACAGTGTTTAACAAACTCCCCATCAGAGAGAGCTTTATTACTTTTAGCAATATTGTATGCTACAATACAACCTGCATGTGTAGCTGCTTTCTGAGAACTATTTTTTTTTCTTAAAAAAATTTTGGTAACTTGATAATTTTTTGCGAAGATCTTCTACTTTTCATTTCCTTTCATATTCGGACATTGCTTTGTAATTGGAATTTTTATGCTTAGAAGTGAAGTGGCGGGAAATGTATTCTTTGAAGACTGCTACGGTTTAATTGCAGATGAGACACAGTGGTTTATCCTTTACAACTGTGAAAAAGTACTTCCAAGTCCATTCATCTTTGAAAACACGGCACTCTGAATCAATTTTACGTTTTTTAGTAGACATTTTGGGGGTTGAAATATTTTACTAATATCCACAATAAAACTCACAAGCACCAACAACAATACTATTTTTAATAATTTCACTATCATGACAATAACATTCAACATTTATGAAGTTGGAATGCATCGGCCTGTCCGCCATCTTTCCATTCAATGGTAGGTTGAATTCGTGGACAAATATTAGCGCCTCTGTTGTCATTAATATAAACTCTTAAGCGGTGTATCCAAATTCTTCTTTCAAAATCTTGTTTCTATTTTTTTTTAATTTAAATATAAAAGCAAATAAGTATATTTTAATAATTTTATACATATTTATTAGGGCGGGTTCCATTTTTTGCATATGCAAAAGTTTTTAAATCAATTTCTATATAAATTATCACAACTATATGTTGCATATGCAAAAAATATTCAAATTTCTTTGTAAATTTTCGCATATGCAAAAAATGGAACATGCTCTTAAATGCATTTTTTTTAAAACATTGAAATCGAAAATTTCTATACTATTGTTTTAAAATCTGTGGCGGGCCAGATAGAACCTCTAAGTGGGCCGCAACTGACCCGCGGGCTGTAGTTTGCCCATCACTAGTGTAGAACTTAAAGAATTTCTGATTTCTGAGTCTCTTGTGGTCACCCACGAAAGCTGATTTATCCAGTAATTCCACTTACTGTCTGTATTCTTATCATAACATCTCTGTTAACTTTTACTACTATAAAAGTAACAGTTAACTTCTTTTGTTCATTTTGAATTGTAGTTAGCATTAAAAAGTCAATTTATATCATGTAGCTCTTGTAGGACTCATCTACCATATCATACTGGTAAACTAAAATACTTTATTGAGGAAGGGGATTGCCTTACAATTATAGAAGTGGAATAATAATTTTATGTACTCGTATTATTTACTATAGAAGATGTTTCAATTAAAAGGAACCAGTGTTTTTCATACATTAAGTTAGTGTGTCATCTGCACCTTTGTTGTGCTATTTGTGGCAAAATTTTCGAATAAATGTTCCTGTTTAGATTTTATAACTTCTCAATTGAAACTATGCGAATGCATTGCCATTTTTGTTTCCCATCCTTGGTTTAATCTAAAATCATTGGTTATTTCATAAATAAACTAGTTGCATTTGAAGGGGGTGAAAAGAAAAAAAAAAAAAAGTGACTGTATATAAAAGTTGTTTTTCAATATGCCCAATAAGCTGTATAGAGTAGCTAGAAACACTAACATGTCATGCCTCCTCATACATACCGACAGTGACAAAATAAATAACATTTACATGAAATTATTTTTTAAAAAAAAGGAATTTTAGATTGGAAGGCTACAGTTTCATAAATAAAAATTTAACAAAAAATCAAAGTAATGTACAATAATAAATTCAGTGTTAGGAAATAAAACAGTAAATGAAATGGATATTTTGGGACATAAAGATCAGTGTCAAATTGCTTTTAAAGTTGACTATCCATAACATTCAACAAAATTATATAACTACTGCAGCCTTCCTTTATTCAAAATAAAGGAAACAACAGATTCAAATAATATTAACCTGATAGCAAAAGATCAGAACACACACACACACACACACACACACACACACACACACACACACACACACACACACACACACACACACAAAATTTACAACATTCAACAGACACAATTCCCGCTACTGGGAATTGTGCTTGTTGAAACCCATTCTGGTGTAGAAATACTCTGTCAGTCTCATTTTACTTGCTGTCATGGAAAAATATTATGAATTTGACTTGCTATAAAGTTTGCTACACATCAAAGTCCAACACAGTCTTTGGTTCCAGTACAATAGCACCCCCACTACATTGAACTGTGTGAGTACAACAGGAGAGTATTATTATTTGAAGGTGAGCACATGAAATTTGGAGATGTCTCCTGGCCATGTTCTCATAAACTTATCCCCTCCATCACCACCCTTAGACTTCTTTGAGATTTGTTAAACAAAAATTTACGAACACCCATTGACAAATTGGGCATTGCATCCAATTTGTCAAATTGCATATTTTATAGTGTCGCTTTTCCAAGACTCAATCAAATCTATTTTTTTTTTTGCCGAAACAAGTTTCTGAATAAACATTTTGCGATAACGACATTTCATACTCCCCATCACGGTCCATTAGGCCAAGGGCAATTTATGACTACTGCTAGCATTAGCACATACCATTATAGTGATGCAATCTTTTATCCCGGTGCCATATGTTCAGTCATTGAGGCCAGTCTTTTGAGGTAGTGCCTTCCAATTAAAGCCAGTCTCATCAGCTATTTCCTTCTGTAGTTTTTCATGATAAACAGAAATTGCTGCATTATCTGCACTTAGCTTCTCACCCTGGATCGACAACTGTCGAATACCATGACGAAACTTATTAAATTTGTCCAACCATTCAATGTTAGCCTTGAATGAAGAATCTCCGCCTAGTTTTTTTATTGATTTCAATGGCTTTTTTCATTAGGTCCCGATGATGGAATTTCTTCGCTATGTTTTTGAACAAACCTTCGAAATATTGCAGTATCCATTTGTTCGTTTTAGCAAGCTTCATTGTTTTATGACTTTTAACATTACTGCCAGTGGTTTCCATTTCCTTATCTCCTTTGCTGCCTCCCTTAATATAATTGGATAGATCCTATCCATCCCAAGTGCTTCTTTTATGTTTAGTTCAACAATTTCTCCTCCACTTTCCACTCAGTTATCACAAAATCATTTGGCTTCCTGTTAGAATTTGATAAACGTCTGCATCCTTCTTTCCTAAAGAAATCTTCACATGTGAATATTGATGCAAAATACCTATTCAGTTTGGCAGCAACCTGAGCAGGATCATCAACAGTCAAATCATCGACACAAGTGGACCAGTGTAATTCAGCACCTTCCTTCTACTGTTAGTATAAGTAAAGAAGTATTTTCTAGTTTTTTTGTAGTCTTTGCTAGAGACTTCTCATAATCTACTTAAGCTTTTTTAACCTCCTTTATGACTTGATTACAGACTAATATATGTCTACCATAGGTTTTTGTGTCATACCTGATAATTTATATGCATCCCATAAATTTTTCTTCTCTGCCAGAGGTCTCATCAGTTCATCTGATATCCATTAGGCCTTGAATGATATTTCTTAGTTAGTATGAAAAGCATAATATCTTCTGAAATTACTTCCCTGAATGTTTCTCATTAAAAATTTGCTGTTGGTAACATCATCAGTTGGTTCCACTGTTTAGAATTTAAATGGTCAGGCCACACCTTGAGTACTTCATACAAGTCTGGAGGCCTCATTTTAGGAAGGATGTAAAGTTACTTGAGCGTGTACAGAGAAGGGCAACAAGATTGGTGAGGGGGGAATGAAGGAGGTCCTCTTACCAACAAAGGCTTAAGTTCTGCAAATTGCAGTGGCTGGAGACTAGGCACCTGCGAGGTGATCTGATTGAGGGTTGAGCATGCTGAACTCTGATGGGGGGGTTCTTTTGCTTGCTTACATTACGAACCTGGGGAAGGGGCATAATTTCAAATTGAGGAAAGACAGTTGTAGAATAGATGTGCAGAAATTTGCCTTTAGCCAGTGGGTGGTTAATTGCTGGAACAAACTTCCATCTGTCGTTGTGGAAGTGGATAGCTTAAATAAATTCAAAGAGGAACTGGACAAACTTTTAGAGAGAATGGATGTGTAAAAAAAAAAATTTTTTTTTTTTTTTTTTTTGCATTTTGCTATATAAGCTTGCTTTCTTGCATCACATGCCTCTACTATTACTTTTATTTCTTATAAGATGGAAATATCAAATAAAATTTCAAAAGCTTTTAGAAGCCTCTAATTTGGATATTCTTCCTACAATGTGACCAGTGATTATTTTGCATGAGTTTAAAGCCTGTGTTTAAAGTGTTTTTTTTTTTTTTTTTTTTTTGGCTGATGCTACATAAGCTCATACACTTTGCCATAGCTTTGTTTAGCAATTAAACATGTCTTTACAAGTCTACAGGCGCCTCCCATAGCCAGGTGGGAAGGAGCAGCAGTGCATAGCACACCCTTCTTGATTAGACCGAGGTTCGAGCCCGTCGCCACCAAATACAGAGGATGCGGAAAGGTCAGGGAATGACCACTGCATATTCCCAGAACAATATGGCCTTAGTTGCTAATGCTCCTAAAAACCAAATAACAATAACAAGTCTACAATAAGCAAAGTCTTGTCTATAATCCAGCACAATCACCAGGTTAGGGGAGTTTACAATAAATCATGAATATGATCATTAATTGTATTTAGCAGGCATACAGGCTTGAGCCACAGGCCACTCAAAGAGCATGTTCTGCTATACTGTGTCTCTCTCTTGACTACGTCAAGCTTGATGATGAGAGACTTCGACTACCTAATATTGCCTGGTAAACCAGCGGGATAGCATTTCTCTTTGTGATATGGATGCCACATCTCGATCACTGCTTATATTGGTTCATGCCTTGCATATGGGGGTATGCCCAGGTTTACTAGCCTTCTCACCAACATAAATATTCAAGCAGGGGATTTGGTTGTTGCTGAACAAGCGGACTTTGTCAAAATTCAGTCTACTTGGCTCACAGAAGGGACCTGAATCAGTTCCATTAGTCTTTTAGACTCCAATTAGTAAGCCCAGCTATTTGCTAGGTTCAGTTACCTTTGAAAATTATCCCAAGTTAGTTGGAGCCAATTCACCTCATGATTTCTCATTTCATGTGTACTTATATTCCATTGCTGATAGATGTGCTAGTGGTTCTAGAAAATATTTACCAGTGTAAATGCTTTGTGAAAATGTGTTTCCTTGTTGTTTTGTATTTCTTACGAGAAAATATTTTCAAGGTTCTTTGAAAATGGCCCCTACCATTTGTTCAATTGTGTATAGGAGTGAAGGGAAGGGAAACTAACTGTGTTAACTTTAATGAAAGAACTTAATATAGTTAGTCTATTTTTAGTCTATTTAGTCTATTTATATAGTTAGTCTATTTATATAGTTAGTCTTTTTAACCAGAGCAGCAAAGCAAAGGGCTCAAGCCAATGGGAATGCTGTGGCCCAGGGGAGAACTGAGGGGGGCAGTTGTCCTCTGAATCACAGCCTTGTAAGATGCACTATTTGCTTGATGTTTGCGGAGCAGTCAAGTATGGGACATGATACTGCCATGGGGGATGTCTTTGTGTGTGTGCGATGCAAGGAGTGTAAGGAGATAAGGCGACAACTCAGCGTTGTTATGGACCTATATGAGAGCTTGAAGGATAGGGTGGATGCCCTCGAAGGATTACAAGTGAGGGGCCCATCAAGCTCTCAGCTGCCCACACCAATGCCAGAGCTTGCACTTGGTCATCGCGGAACACAGCGGCAACCCCCAAGGCAGAATGCGCTGGTCCCAAAGGAACTAGTAGTTGTTGGTGACTCTATTGTCAGGGAAACGGGAAACATGCTTTGTAAAAAGGATAGGTGGAATAGGACCAGGGTATGTCTGCCAGGGGCAAAAGTTGATGACGTTGTAGAGCGGATATCATCTTTTAAGGGCACAAAAGGTGATATAGTTGTACACGTTGGCACTAATGACATTAAGAGTAGAAGACCGGCGGAATTACTTGACAAGTACAGGTCACTGATGAAAAAAAGCCGTGAATTAGGGTTGAAATTGAAAGTGTCTGCAATTCTGCCCAGACACGATAGGAGGGAGTATATGATGAGAGCCCTGTCAATCAATTCGGCCCTGGAAAGATTGTGCAGGGCTCAAGGGGTAGAATTTTTTTCAGCCTGGTCTGTACTTGTTAACAGGAGAGACTGCTTCTACAGGGATGGGATACACTTAAATAGAAAGGGTGCAAGAATGTTTGCTGATGCTATCGAGGCAATGTTAGGTGGGTCGGAAAACTGCTAGATTGGGGGGATACAAGGACTAATAGATTAACAGTAGCCACTGGCAGAGGTGAAAGTGATTCTTGCACTGCTTCTATTGGAATGAGCCGCAGCCTGGAAAATAAGATGCAGGATAATTCAGAGACTGCTGGGAATCATTGGGGTACAAGTAAACACATGGGTTGTGTTAGGGTAGCTAAGAAAAAGAACAGGTGCATGTATACTTGTGTGTACACCAATGCTAGGAGTTTAGTAAATAAATTTGATGAATTTGAGGTATTGCTCAAAACATCAAAGGCAGATATTGTGGGGATTTCAGAGACGTGGTGTCACACAGATATAAGAAATGCAGAACTGGAATTTGGGGAGTACAATGTCTACAGAAAGGATAGACAGGATAGGAAGGGAGGAGGGGTTATGCTATTAGTTAAAAAACACATAAAATCCAAGGAAGTGAAGCCAGTCGACATCGCTGGACAGTGCAGTGTCGAGTCAGTTTGGTGTGACATAAGCATTGGGAGATCAAAATTGAGAGTAGGAGTGTGCTATAGGCCTAATGACTCTGATGAGTATAATAAGAAACTGTTCGGAGAAATAGAGTGGGCCAGTAAATCAGAGAGTCTTATAATGGGGGATTTTAATTTCCCAGATATTGACTGGAATTTGGGGGCTGGTCACTCACACAGTAGCAAGGCTTTTGTGGATTTATTGGATGATTGTTTTCTACATCAGCATGTTCGGGAGGCAACTAGAGGGAGTAATACTCTTGATTTGATTATCAGTAGTGATTCTTCATGCATTAAGAATCTGCAGATAAATGAACCACTTGGTGGCAGTGATCACAGTGTGCTGAAGTGGGAGTTACTCAAAGAGGTAACTACCATTAGGGGTAAAGGGAAGGGGTATTGCTTTCGTAAAGGCGACTACAATGGACTGAGACAGTATTTAAATTCTATACAGTGGCATCAACTGATGATATTGCCAACAGCAAATTCAAAATGGGAAGCATTCAAAGAACTTATCGTGGCAGCTACTAGGCTTTACATACCAACTAAGAAATATTGTTCAAGGTTTAGGCCTAAATGGTTGTCAGATGAACTAATGAGGCATATGGCAGAGAAGAAAAATGCATGGGATACATACAAATTGACACGGACGCCTATGATAGATACAAGTTGATCTGTAACCAAGTTACAAAGGAGGTTAGGCAGGCGAAGGCAGATTACGAGAGATCCTTGGCAAGGGATGCGAAGAAAAACAGCAAAGAGTTCTTTACTTATGTAAACTCTAGAAGGAAGGGGATGAATCAGATTGGTCCACTTGAGATCGATGGGTCAACTGTTGATGACCCTGCTCGGGTAGCTAACAAACTAAATGAATATTTTGCATCGACATTCACACATGAGGAGTTATTCAGCGAGGGGAATGCCAGAGGTGTATTCAACTCTAGCAGTAAGCTAGAGAATCTTGTAATAACTGAGAGCAAAGTGGAGGAGAAATTGTTGAAGATAAACACAAGAAAGGCACCTGGGGTGGATGGGATCTATCCAGTTATATTAAAGGAGGCAGCAAAGGAGGTAAGCAAACCCTTAGCCATAATTATGAGAGCTTCCTTGGACTCAGGGGAGGTACCCATTGACTGGAGATGTGCAAATGTGACCCCAATTCACAAAGGGGGATCAAAGGCTGACACAAGTAATTATAGACCTGTGAGTTTAACTTCTGTTCCCGGAAAATTAATGGAGGCACTGGTGAAAGAAGCACTGCAGGATCATCTAGACAAGACTTCAGTTATAGCTAGGACACAGCATGGTTTTGTTAAGGGGAAGTCTTGCCTGACCAATTTGATTGGATACTATGATGCAGTCACAAAAGAACTGGATGCAGGGAATAACTTTGATATTATATACTTGGATCTTAGAAAGGCTTTTGATACTGTTGCACATGGAAGACTGCTGCACAAATTGGAGCAGTGTGGCATTGGAGGCAAGTTGCTGCTATGGATAAAGGGGTGGTTGAGGGGGAGAAGACAGAGAGTGGTAATCAATGGACACTGCTCATCGTGGACTAATGTTATTAGTGGAGTCCCTCAGGGTTCAGTATTGGGGCCTTTATTGTTTTCTGTATTTATAAATGATATTGATGATGGTATATCAGGCTTAATGTCCAAGTTTGCAGACGATACGAAGGTTGGCAGGGTTGTCAAGGACACTACTGACACTATGCTGCTGCAACAGGATTTGGAAAGGTTGAGCAGATGGGCTTCGAGGTGGCAAATGAAGTTTAACATTGACAAATGTAAAGTACTACATATGGGAAACAGCAACCCCAGAGCAACGTATCAACTCTGTGGTACTACACTGACAGTGGTAGAGAATGAAAGGGACCTGGGGGTGGTGGTGCAGGCAGATATGAAGTTCTCTGAGCAGTGCAGACGAGCTGCAAGAGTAGCTCATGGTGTATTGTCAATGATATATAGGAATTTTTCTAGCAGGGATAAGGAGGTGATTATTCCCTTGTATAAGGCAATGGTCAGGCCACACCTAGAGTACTGTATACAGGCCTGGAGGCCTCATTTCAGGAAGGATGTAGAGCTGCTGGAACGAGTACAGAGAAGGGCAACTAGATTGGTGAATGGGACAAAGGGGTTCTCTTACGAAGAAAGGCTTAAGTTTTGCAAATTACAGTGTCTGGAAACTAGGCACCAGCGGGGTGATCTGATAGAGGTGTACAAAGCCTTGAATGGTTTGAGCATGCTCAATGCTAATGGGATTCTTCCTCTAGCTCAGAAAAATCACCTGAGAGGGCATAAATTCAAATTGAGGAAAGACAGATGTAGGATAGATGTGCGGAAATTTGCCTTTAGCCAGCGGGTGGTTGGTGGGTGGAACAGACTTCCATCCCTTGTCGTGGAAGTTGATAGCCTAAATAAGTTTAAGGCTCAGCTGGACAGGTATTTCGAACGAACAGAGGGGTGAAGTGGAAGTGGTTATTTTTATTTATTTATGTTACTTTTTTTTTTTTTTTTTTTTTTTTGGCTGATGCTGCATAAGCTTGCTTTCTTGCATCAAATGCCTCTACTAATGCTAATGCTAATGCTAATGCTAATTTGATGTGTATGGTATGGAAGGCATAGACTCAGAAGTTCACTAAAATTTATTTCTGGGAGCTGTGAAGAAATCTTAGAACAAGTACAGTCATACTCTTTATAAGCCAGAATTAAGACATTACATATGAAGGATGCAAGTTATGTGTAATAATTTTATTTTAGTCTAAATGCACAAAGTCCACTGTTATGCAAAATCCAGGTAATCTGGATAACAAGAAGACCATATTTACTAGCATATCAGGAATGGGTGGTGATATTCACCACCCATTCCTGATAATAAAGCTCTTATTCTGTGAAATTGGCCACTTGTAGTTTCAGGCAGTGCTACGTGACCAATTTCACAGTTCTATAGTAATGCCCAAATATTAACAATTGCAATCAAACTATTTTGTCAAACAGGAAATCATATGAGTATGACAGTTTCTTTTAAACCAAGTTTAATTCAGAAACAAGTAGATGCTGATAATAACTGTAATCATTGTTTAATATTAAAAAGCTGTTAATAAAATGTGTTCCTTTTTTGTCTGTTTTTTTTTTTTTTTGTCCTATATTCTTCAAAATAATTTCTGTGAACTAAACAATAACTATCTTTACAGTTTCATGTCTTTGTCCTCATCTGCTTCTTATGAATTTCATTTGAAATTCTTTTCATGATTGAATTAATAAAATTAGACAGTATTAATTAGTGCATGTTTGCTATATTAATTATGTAACTTCTTAAAGTGAAATACTTAACTTACAGTGGTGAATGGAAAGTGTTCAATGGTAATGAAACTGGTACTTTACTGGGCTGGTGGCTGTGGTACGTTTATAGACAGAAACATCCGGATGCTCCTGGTATGTTACATAAAATGTTTGCTTTAGTTTAACACGATAGAGATACTAAATGCTTACTTTTTGTCTTGTGTTAAAAGTTAAACTTAGAATGATATTTCACAGAGAACAGTTATCTAAGAACTACTACAATCTAATATAAGGTAGTTACAAATAGTGATGATTTCTATAATAGAATGATTGGTAATTGAGAGATTTCAATAATTGATTGATTGTCATAATCGGATGAGTTCCCATAATCAAATGAATCATTTGAATGATATATAATCAAAAAAGTCAATGATGACTTCTCGATTATGCTCTTCGCTAGTTTACTAACTAGTACTACAGTGTAGCCGAGTGGGCAGGAGCGGGAGTGCAGTAGCACACGCTCTTTGAGTAGACCGGGGTTCAAGCCCCTGACTGCTGAATATGGTAGATCTGCCAACCCGCACTGAACCAGCGTGGCAGATTATGGTCCATTTCCCTCAGCATGAATTGTTGAGGAGGCTTCCACCCTGCAGTGGGTTGATAATGGCTGCACTTTACTTTTTTTTTTACTACAGTTTTAATCGTGCAAGAAACCTTAAAATCTGTCACTTAACAATCTGAAAATAAAAAAACTTTAAAATCTGGTACATCTTGGCAAAAAAAAAATTGCCTGGATTTTTTAATCCAGAAATATTAAGAAAGCAGTCTGGCAGTCATATCAGCAATGATACATCTTTCACAATCCATGCGAGAGAGAGAGAGAGAGAGAGAGAGAGAGAGAGAGAGAGAGAGAGAGAGAGAGAGAGAGAGAGAGTGGGGGGGTAGGATTTCTCTCTTTTAATGATATTATCATATATTGATTATACAGTAAACTTCTTAACTTAGTGTGACTTCGGAGCTGAGCGGGGAAGGTGCAGAAAGACTGTCCACTGTGGGTACAGATGAAAATATGTGTGCTTCATTAAATTTATGACTAATCTCTTCCATGAACAGCACCTTACTGACATGCACAAACAGTGGATTTAATTCCACACAACCAAGGCTTTGTTGCCATTGTAACTTGTCCTGCATTTCTGTTTAT